>NW_020450949.1:342637-376634 GCF_003343035.1 Apteryx rowi | reverse complement strand
AACTCCACCATCTCATGGTCACTGCAGCCAAGGCAGCCCCCAACCTTCACATCTTCCACCAGTCCTTCTTTGTTTGTTAGTACGAGGTCCAGCAGGAAGAAGGCTTTGCTTTTATGTATTTACCTGCAAGTATCACAAAACTTTGGTTTTGTTCTTCTCTTGGTGCAAATTGACCCTTGTTATGATAATAGGGATCCCCCTCCTGCCACATGCTGATGAGGAAGTAATATTAGTATATGATGGTGTTATTTAGGTATACTTAAGGCTGTTCCCTGGCAAGAGAGACTAGGATTTAAAGTGACTTTGTAACTCCTTTAATGTCTTGCTGTCTTTTTGTGCTTAGGGATACATGTGTGTAATAGTAGGAGGAAGTTTCCCGAGAATTAACCTACTGTGTTTTATCAGTGTGATAATGGGAGATGGGAGATGAATTGGGTTTTTCTCCTTAGGAGACTTGTTTACTGCATCGGATTTCTCTATCAGATTTCTTGGGTTGCAGAATTCAGGATCCGCCAGTATTTGCCACGGAACAGCAGACTGTAGAAACCAGGGACCCTTCGGGGAAAAAAGTGTATTATTTCAGTCACTGGCTTTTACATTTTGCCTGATTTACCTATGGTTAAAGAGATTGTATTTTTCATAGGTCAGAAACACTTGCTTTGACAGGAGAAGGACATTCTAGAGCTTTATTTTAACAGTATGGGATCAAAAGGGTTAATCAAAACCTTCGTTACAACAAAGGTCAGACAGCAGAGACGTGCTTGTAAATGCTGAAGCCTCATCTAGGAAAACATGAAAGCTGTGAAGAAAAAAAGACGTATGAAAGAATATTGCATTATTTGCTGCTATCTGCAAAGTAAGCTCTGAGGCACCTCGTCTCATGTCAGATTATACGGCGAAAGACTGGATTCAAAGCAGCAGATTTGTTGGGCTGCTACAGAGGCATGAGAGATACAGGCCTGTAGATAAGTGAAAAATCAAATCATTGTTTCTCCCACCCGACAAACTTCTTCCCTGTGAACGGCAGAGGCTCCTGTTACTGTCCCAGCTAGGAAGATGGCAAAGGCATCACTTCTCTCTGCTGCCATTTTGTTTGTCATTTGTGATAATTGTCATTTACAGCTCAGCAAAGCGTTGCAGTCGCGTTCTGCTGTATGAGGGACAGGGCAGGCTGCTGGGGTTTTCAGCCTTCCTAATTCGTATTTGCTCCTGGAACTCTTTAAAAGCCACTTGTCATAAATGCCCCAGACCCCAGAGTAAATGAGGCTGCCTCCTCACAGGGAGAAAGGGAACTCTAATGTAACTCTCGAGACATTTCCCCTTCGCTCTTGCTAGCCTCCGCGGGACAGCAGCAGTCCCAAAGTGCTAGCGTCTTTCCAGTGCGAACCTTTCCATCTTGCAGCGACGTTCCTAACGTAGCAGCAGAGCTGTTCAGCTCATCCTTATATTTGCGATTATTTCTCACTTGTCACTCTGGCTTACCGTCCTTGTGTGGCTTTATTTGTCCACGTATGGAGCTGGGACAGAGCAAAGAGGCAGTGGGAGTCTCCTTCCCAAATTGCTGTGGGGGTCTGCCGTGTGCTCGGCCCCTCATCCCCACATCGTATGCTCAGTCATTGCAGTTGTTATTTATGAACACAGGACATATGTGTTTATTTCTGTCTTTATCACATACATTTGTGGCTTCCTGAGGGACTGTGCTCTTTTTAAGATATGACATTAGTGTCTGTAGTGCTTTCAGACTGCAAGAAGGACCTTCATCAGGCGCAGCTCCGTCATGTGTCAACATGTTCTTAAACCTGTATGTTCCTGTAGGGAGGTCTTTGCTGCCGTGTGGCTCTTTATAGCATCTGCATCAGACGTTTAATACTTTAGAGAACTGTTGCCTTTCTGACACACATCAGTCAAATTTTGCTCATCTCATGCTTGTGTTCAAAAATAAATAAATAAAACCCACAACTTGAGAATGACGAACTAAAAAGCTGTATCTGTTCTGCTGGGAATTTGCCTTATGTGTATAACATGAACCCTTGTAGGAAAAGGAATTCATGTGGGAGATAAATCCCCTCCTCAGCTTACAGGAAAGAGAATGGAGCCACCACATCAGTTTTGATGTGAATGGGTTGAACGAGGTACAGAAATCAGCCCTGAACTCTTTCTGCTGTACTTGGCACTTGTACAAATAGCTTGGGTCTCAAACGCTGTTATTCTTTCAGTTTTATTGAACATTAAATCCATCACAAAAATATGCAGGAAGAAAAATGAATGCAACATCTCTCAAGGTCACTTATGTGGATTGTTTCTGTGGAGGTAATGTAGCAGCACTGGGCTTTGCTGTAATAAAGCAGTGCAAGTTCAGGAAACCATACATTTCATAGTATGAACTACAAATCATAGGGCAATGCCCCTCTTTTCATGGAAAAGTATGGTAAATGTGTACTGTAACCTACTTCCTGTACAGTGAGGCACTCTGATTAATGGTAATTATAACTATTATGGGATGTCATCTCTTATCTGCCATTTATTGACCTGTTTTTCAGTGTAATTTTCTTCTCAGGAGCCCAGGTAACTAAATATCCTGTGAAAGAGTAGCCATATAAGCATTTAAGACAGCACTGCAGCTGAGACCCATTTGAGTTCTGAAACATACTCGATTTTAAAACCAATCAATATTTACGTTATGCTGATAAATCTGGGTACCTTTGAGAAAAGGAGAAAGTTTTTTGAGTTCACCTTGTAGTCTTAAGTGGAAAGAAAAATGCTACAACTGTTAGATACTAGGAAGCCGCTAAGAGAAGATATCTAAAATCACTTTTCTGTATGTAATATCACTTAAGGTCACAGGGTCTTTCCAAGCTTCAAGTGACCCACGTATTTCTGTTTGTACAGTGTGAAACATCATCCTTCCAGGGAACGAAACCTGTTTTCTGGCTGTGTAGAGTCAAAGGAAATCAAATCTGAAACCCGTTGCAAAAGCAGGAATTAATATTACCTGCATAATAATTGGAGGGGCAGCTCTGACTTTGGGGAGACAAATAGTATAAAGTTTGGGTTTTAACAGTGGTTTGCTTAAATCACATGAATTAATATTCATGAGTTGAGAACAAGTGAAGCCATCAAAGTTACTTTAAAATGTTGGCTTCTTCATAGCTTTGCTATGCATGAAGTAGGCCTAAGCACCATGTTTAGGCATGGCAAAGAATAATCTTTCTCCTTTTTTTCTTTTTAAGTTGAGGTAAAAATTGCCGTTGTTCTAGGTGGGTTGTTGAAAAGCCAGGGTTGCCTTGTGGTGCATTCTGAGGCTGTGCCAGAGCTCTGTGTGTTATTAATGTCATGGCTTCTGCAGGCATGTAGTCATCAGCAAAAACATTACCAGCTTGTCAAAAGGCAGATTAGGAGAGGCAGAGAAGCTAAAACAGGAAAGGTGCCTTCCGTCCTGCAGACGTTGTGGTTCTTTTTCTTCTCCATGGGGCAAGAGCTGTATAGAGAAAGAGCTTAGATACGGCAATGGTGGTGATGCCTCCTAATTCCATTTCCAAAGATATAATTGCGCCATGGCTAAACTTAGTCCAGCTTTATTATTTGAGCTTCTCTCACAATTAAAGGCAGGTAAAGACCTCCAGCCACAGCGAATATTTAACTGAGACAGTGCTGGCATCTCGCATCACTTGCAGGTGCCCCCCTTGCTGTGACCTTTGCATACTGCGTTTGGTGTCTCTCGGTGGCTTTGTGCTGCTGGTGGTAGTGCAGGACCAGGGCTGCGTAGGCTCAGATTTCCAGTCTGCAACGCCTGTTGTGGGAGAAAGGAAGGAGAAGGTATGGAATGGGCTTGATTAAAAAGTGCTTTTGCTTTTTTTTCTTGAAGGATATTTGCAGTGAAAACTGTACATGAAATTTATACTCCTCTCATCTGATGTTGACTGGTTTTAGTGCACAAATTCTCAGTAGAAAATGTATTCAATAAAAATTTGATGTGGAACTATAGCTCAGCAGAATCTTTTTTAAGAAATCCAACTCTGGAATATTTATTTTGTATCTAGCTTCAGTTTTAGTGCCTATTCCTTCTGCAGATGCCCTCGTTAGCCTGTTAACAGTTTATGAAGAGCTAAGCCATCAGCCTCTCTCTGCTTGGATCCCTGCGTCACAAAGCTGCCACGACGTGCAGCCAGTCTGTGAAGTTTTCAGGGGAAAGCGCAGCTGCATTGAGTGATGTTTAAGGCTTTTGTTGTTGGTTTTTTCACCAGGCAGATCAATGCTTTTTGTTAACAAAGAGACTAAAGGTCTTATGGCTCACTTAAGTAGGGCAGATTATGCCTGTAGTATGTAAAATGTTACCGAGATGGTGGGCAGTGATGTGGCTGACAGGAATATGGTGCATGAGATTTATATCAAGTCTTTTGGGAAATAGCTTTAGAAAGGAAAGCATCATAAATTTTCATTTATTATCCTTTGATGTCTAGCATGCCAAAGGAAACCATGTAGGGGACATAGAATAGAGATCTGGGAAGGCCACAATGAAAATTTCAGTCTAAAGCTGACAGCCGTGAGCCCCTAAAATGTTGTTTCTTGCTGTGGATAAAATCAGGGTTTTGCCAACCATAGCATCTGGTGTCCCACGCATAGAACAGAGGCTGGCAGAAGTCACCACCAAAGTTTATCAAAGTAGGATTAAAACAGTCCTTTTAATTATGTGAAATTTATTATTTTGGTCTGCCCCAGCTACCTGTTTACTTTTGAGCAGTCACCTAGATGAGTTTTCCAGCTGCCAGCAGAGGAAAGGTTGCAACTCTGAGTTCAAAGATTCATAACCCGGCCGCTGATACAAAGGTGGAGCCTGTCACCACGCGATCCCCGCCGAAAGCCGTAGACACTGTTCTTCCTTCCCAAGCCTTACTGTAAGGTGGGCAGGCTTCAGTCGAACTCCTGCTTGTTCGTTTGGTTCCCACCAGAGGCACCTCGCAGCCCCTGCGTCCTGCCCGGGGACTGCACGGCCGCTTCTTTGCCGGTCGTAGTCAAATGGGACTTGTCTGGTGAGGCATCTCCACGGTCTCCTGTCTGCAGGCGCGGTGACAATGTGCAGCTGGTCAGCACAAGCAGCTGCTTCTCGATACGTAGTTTTTTTAAGCACGCTATTAACTGAAAACACGTCTAAAATGGCTTCTGGGCCCCAGCACAAAAATTTTGCTTTGCATAGAGGCATACCAGATGCACAGACATCTAATTCATCATTCGTTCTTCTCTTTACTGGCTACAGAGCTTCCCATTAAAGGTTCAGACAGGTACACCTGAAGTTTTCAAGCCCCTGTAGCTTGCAGAAGGGATATGTGTCTGTATGCATGGGGGTCTGTGCATGTATAGTTCTTATTTAAATATCTTTTATGTATTGTTGAAGATAACTGGTATAGCCCTTTCTAGCTGAGGGTCTCAAGGCTCTTTGGAAACGTACGTTCGGTGCAAATAAGTGATGTAATCCCAATATTCGGAATGAGTTAACCCTGATGTGTAGGGGAGAAGGGATGTTCTTCAGCCTTTGAAGCAAGAAACAGAGCTATGACTGAAATCCTTGCTCGTGTTCTTGATTTCTAACCACTGTGCCAAAAGCTCCCTTTGTTTCTGAAACGGTAAGCAAGCATCACTTCATTAAATTGTGACTGTTGCATTTAGAGCAAGAATCCCATCTTCAAGCAGGAAAGGAAGGGGCAGGATGCAAGTCCCTTGGGAATTAAATTTTGAGCAAAAGCATCAGCTCTAAGATAACTAGGTAACCTCTCCCCAGTGCTAGGAGGGCATCTTGGAAAGGTGGAAGCATTTGTTTAGAACCATCTTTTCAGCAAAGGGAGTTCATGATGTGAAAGTCAGCAAAGTAACAACTCACATGGAGGTGCGAGGAAGCCTACTTTCATGTCCTGTTTGCTGTTCTTCTGTTCTGCAGAGCAGAGAGCAAGGGCACGTGTTTACAAAATACAGTGAAAGGCATCACAGGGAAGTAATGACCAAAGAGGCGTAAAAAGATTCGCTAAACATAAATCCCGAGGTTGAAATCTATGTTTAGCATTTCAGGGTCACTATAAAGATTTCTAACAAGCTTCTGGTCTACCATACTGCAGAAAAACAGATTCGGAGCAATGAAGCAAGAGTACTGCCTCTGTGAATTATTGTCTTTCCAATACATTTTAACACAGAGCTGGAGGCTCAAAATACTGAGAGCCTTTTCCTAATGTTTAGTGATAAACTTTTGTCTCCTGTGAGTAAACAATCTGCTTTCTTAGCCACTTTTTTCAATTTAAACAGGAGTACATTGAAGCCCTCTTGCAAAAACATTTATTATGTCAAGCAAAACTGGAGGTTTTGGATTGCGTTTCTCTATTCTTTTTTTCTTTACTTCTATCAAATTTTCACTCAAAAAATACTGCCCAGAGGTACAGGAAATGGCACATGGCTTTATGAAATATACCCACATATTATGAAATGCCATGTTTTTATTTTGTGACAGTCCAGGATTCAGCGTATGGCCTAAATATTGTGGCATCCTGTTTGATTTTTGAATTGTTAGATGGACTAGACACTATAGCTCATGGACACCATGGCCATTTTTCCCTGTGGTTTACCCTTTTTCTAGATTACTGTCCATAAGTTTCAAAATGGAACAGGATTCCTGAGCGGTTTATAAATTAGGGACACATTACAGCAGCACCCAATACTGCTGCTATATTTTAGATGGTGTCAGAGTTTCTATTATAAACCTCATTTTTCACAGGTTTATAGCTCAGCCATAAAAATTCACTGTATGCTGGAAATCAGAATGTAACAACTGCATCTCAGCTAGGTAGAGGATTCGTTTGCATGTAATTTCTGAAAACAAAGCAAAGCATGCTTTGTTCGTGCATTTATTCGTATAGGTTTGTATAATTGCATTAAATGTGATATAAATTTACATTTTACATTTACATGTGGTGGATGTGGGAAGGTGCCTGAGGTCCTCTGACTGCAGGCAGGGAAAGAGGAGGTGCTCCAGCGAGGGATGCCCCCTCACGTAAAAGGGAAGAGAGGGCCTTCAGCTCCCCTCCTGAAAACCAAGTGCCTGGACGTACAAGAACTCCTCCTAAGAAAAGGCTGCTTTCATGACCTGAAGACAGGGACCTCTTCCAAATACCCTATCATGCTGTAATTTATCGGATCAGAGTAGGTTTTTCTTGCACTAGAGTAACAAGAAAAGGATACAGCATTTTAAAGGGCAGAATCTGACAGATCTGCTAATAGCTTTTGTTAATTTAGAATAAATAGTTCATTGGTAGTAGTATTAACCATAAGAGCCTTTCTTATTGTAGAGTGCTAACTTAGGCGATAACAATTGTGCATACATATTCCACTCTACAAAACAAAAAACAAAGAACAAAAGAAACATTTTCAAAACACAGGTTATTCCCCCAATATAAGCTACATGCTTAAGCATCTTTGAATATATATAATCTGTAGGTTTTCTGAGGTTTATAAGTATGTCTAAGATAGAAGCAAGTCTCTTTTTAATAGCTTTGCATAATGCTCACACCTGCTCTAGTATAATTTGCTGCATTTGAACAAATGAGCTAGCTCAAATGAATTAAGAGTATCTTCCCAGTGCTGCAAGCATTTGTGTGAAAAGTAAACAAAAAGGGGCTAATTGTGTCCCAGTGCTATGTACAACCATCACAAGAGTGTGAATATGACTTTATACACATACTTCAAACACTCTCATTGACACAGAAATAGTTTCATATAGCCACACAGTCAAATTATGAAGGACGTGGATTCAATCTGAATGTGAAAAAAGAAAAAACATCCAATCTGCAGGCTGGCATTAGGCTGACTCCAGCTAAATGCATCTTTCATGAGATTTCAGGAGGCTCAGGGTGTTTGCTTTGCAGGATGGCTCCTTCCAGGGAGAGCCAAGCAACCCAGCAATGCACAGCTCTCCGCAGAAGGGCTGGTTCTTCTCATTAGCTTTCCTTTCATATGGGTTTTAACTTTTTTCAGTGTCAAATATGTCTGTCTTTAAACTTGTGTGTTTCTGTATGTTAAAGCGTTCTAACGTTAGCACTTTGGATTGCGTTGATTTTCACTCTGAATTCTGTCTTGTAAGAGGCACTCTTTAAAATTTCTTTTTAGGTGCTGTAGTGGCAGGAATACATTAAAAATTGGTTTCGTTTTAAAACTCATACTGACTTACTGCAGGGAGAAAATTTCTACCTTCTCTTCCCAGGTGCTCCTCAGTATTTCTAGTCTGAATCCAAATCTAAGTAACAACATTGTTACATGCATAATACATAATGACAGTAAATTTCTTATTGTATAGCGATAGGACTGTTATACTAAATCTAACCCTTAATCTAACTCGCATAAATATGAACAGAGCCAGAATTCTTTCATGAACACACCTGTGCAGCCTCGTTAATTAATGCCATGTCTTACATTTCTTTTTAATAAAGACTTTCTGTTATAGATCTTGTTCCCATGATGGGGAAATTTGAAATTCTTTGCAAGAATATTATAATAGAGGTAGTGCAATAAGAAAGAACATATTTTACTTTGAAAGTATATCTATTTAAACTGTGCCGTTATAAGAGAAGGTCTGCATGGGTAAACAGATTCTAATAGTGCTTATTTGGCTTGTACTTTTGAAAGATTTCTGTCTGAAGAGATACCATCTCTCTGGAGCATTTCACCTTTGCTTGTCATAGATTTCGGTCTCAGATCATTTTTCACAGGCTAGAGCAGCTGGAAAACAATCTCTCTAAAACAGCGGTTCCCAAATTTTTGTCTCAATGGATCATTAGCAGATCTCAAGCATTCCCATGGCTGACCAGTGTAGCTGCAGAGAACCAAAAAACTTGTAGTTTATACTGCTTAATTTGGTTCTACAGATTATTTACGTCTTGTGAGCAACCAGTTGTGTATAGGCCCTAGTTTGGGAACCGCTGCCCTAGCTGATACAGAGGCAGTGTGGAAGGTGTGAGAGGTCTGGCAGATGGAGCTCAAGTGTGAAAGCTAACGGTGCGACGAACTCTCTGCGGATGGATGGAAGCATAGGCTGCAGCTGACTATGCTGTGACGCGTTTTTCCTAGATCTCTCTCCTTTTGAGTCTTTTGGTGGAATTTAAATTTGGTCATGCATATACACAGTAGAAGGAAGAAATCTGGGAAGCAAGAGCAGGGTAGAAGACCAAGGCGTTAGTAGTGGTTCAAGAGGGATCCCTTCACTTTCAATGCAACACAACCAAAACAGCGATGCAGCCTTATGTCTGAGGTGCAGGCCGAGCGCTGCTGGTCCTGCTGCGCAGCGCTGGCACATGACGCCTTCTCTACCTCTCGTTATCGGAGCTAATCACTGTACTGGGAAGGGGGCTAGATTTTTGGAAGTCTATAGTATGTTCATACCGATACATACTGTATGTGCATATAATAGTATAAATGTAAATTATTCAATTTCTTTTGCCTCAAGACTGGCATGGGCACTGATGGTTGCATTGAAAAGAGTTACACTTTCCAACAAATAACACAATCCAAGCCCCTAGTAGAGTTTATTTGTAATATCTGATATTTGTACACATCGAGCTCCTGCAGACCTTTATTTTTGACATAAGCCTCAGAGCTCTGGGGACTTGATTAAAAAAAAAAAAAAGTTGGCTGCTGTGTAACTTGACTGATTGTAGACCTGATATTTATGCTATGAAAGTTACTTACACAGAGGCTGACTTGCTTCTGGAAAGATAGTAATGAGACAGAAGAAATTATTTGCAGCTTGAATCTATGTGGTTTCTTCAGTTTCAGTGCAAGCCAAACAAATACCAGTGTTGTACTTTGACTCCAAGGAGATGTGACCTGTTACACTCTTCTTTCCTCTCACCTACCTACTGTCCCCTATGCAGGTTCCATATAAAGATTTGGGAGAAAGAGGAGGTAATAATCAGGGAAGATATTTGAAGGTTATTGCTGCAAAAGTGGGATTTCCTTTAGAATATAAAAAAGACAAAAATATATCGTTTGCTTGTAAAACATTAACTATGTCCCATTTTGTATAGCACAAGTCTTCAAAAAGCTCCTATACCATTACCTACTCTGGACTGCATTTAGGGATTTGTTATTTGGATCACAACTCTTAAATAAGCTTTGCAGTTTCTTTTTTTTTTTTTCTCTCTCTCTTTTCAATTTAGTATAAAATACCAAGACTGGCAATAAATGAGGTAAAATATTTTAGTATTTTAGGTATGTATTGTGCCTTGTTCCTCTAGTCTAAAATAAATATACCTAGCATCTTTGTAGCGATTCATAACATCAAGATTGGCTTTTGGTAAGTTTACAAAAGCTGGAGTTCACAATGACTTTAAAGTATCACTATTAAAGAAAGGCAACTCAGCAAGAGGAGTTAATTGAATTTTGTCAGAATAGTTTGTAAATTTGGAAGCAGATTTTATTTTCTCTTTGACAAAAAGTAAAGCTTGTAAAATTAGACAAAGTCTGCCCAGGAGGAGCTGTTCTGTTCCTGCATTCTCGTGCATCTCTGACCTTAGGGATGCTTAGTTACTAGCGATACAGCAAGAAGATTGAAATGCTTCATTAGCAAGCAACATTGTATGTTATCTGGAGAAGATCCTAATGGAGTAAATTAGGAGAAAAACATCTGTTGCTTTCTGTCCTTATTTCTTTTAGTGCTCAATCTGGTGCTAATTCTGGCCTTTTGTGACCTTTTTGTATATCCCTTCATCATAAATATTAGACATTTTTTGTTCGTTAACTTTGGATGTGTGTTGCAACATTTGGATTGAATTGCTTCAGAGTTCATCCCTATCATTTAGGAGAGGGTTGTTACTTTCTTATTCTCCTTCATTCCAAAGATCTTACAGACAAAATCTTAGAGCTGGAGTTGGAGGGGAAGGAGCCAAGGGGCAATAAAACCCTGAGCAAAGCAGCTATATATATACGTATATAGACAGGTGTGCCCTCTTCTGGTTCTTCATGCCTTTCCTGCCCCTTGCCATCCCAGCCACGTGCTTAGGAGCGCCTTTAGACAGGCATGGCAGTAGTTCACCCTCCTGAAATGAAATAAAATAAAGGATTTATTTTGCTCTGTCTATGGAGAATAACCTGCCTCTGGAAAACAAGCTTATTGTTTCCAGATCACCTCAAATAATAGCCCAAGACAGAAAGAGAGCAGAGCAAAATTCGTAGCAAGTTGTGAAGGTAATACAGAGATGTTTCATGTTGTTATAGCAGCTGAAGTTAAACAGTCAGCACGGGGATGAGCAGAGCAGTTTAGGAGGAAGCTATCTGTCGCTTCTGCCATGTCACCGTGTTTCCGGGACTTCTGCCGCTCTAATGAATTCAGCGGAACATACTGCTGCTGCCAGGCTTTTCTCCTCGCAGTCAGGAAAAGGCTCCCTGCGTCTGCAAGGAAGATGAGCTCGAGTTGGTTGTTTTCCACCTGACAGTGCTCCCCATCTGATGTGTTCAGCTCTCCTGACAGGCGTTACGGAGAGTGTTGATTTTGCACGTCTGTGCTGTTTAACACCAAATTGCAGTCGTAGTCACAGTCACAGAGGAGTTTTGTTCAAGGCTTAAAACACTTGCTCAAATTAATGACCAAAAATGTCAAATGTGTCCACAGCTAATTATTCATTAGATGCATAATTAGTGTTGGATGATCATGACATTTTAATGTTATTAATTTTTATACTCTAATAGGAATTAAATTAGTCTATGATCACAGAACACCAGTTTGAACTCTGCACTGGAGATGCCTGTTATTGGGTTGGGAAGGCTGCTCTTAGGAGTCCTTGCCAGCCGAAGGTTTTGAGTTAAAGCACTGAATGGAGTTACTCTGCCCTGCTCGATAGCATGGACATCAATGGAGAGTGTCACCCTGCAGCGGGTTTGGGGAGAGGATGTGAGCCAGACTGCACTACCTCATGGATTCAAAACAGCAAGGAGGAGACAGAGTTGTCTGGTTGTGCCTCTGCATTGCCAGGAGGCCAAATTCACAGTGACGGCGCACAGAGGTGCCGCTGGACTTCAGACGCACACACAGCAAATTAACCTTCCCCCTATGATAACAGGGTCTTTTAACACTGGAGAAAGGAGAAGTGCTGCAGCTTGGTGAAAACCTTTACCCTGCAGTCACCTCAGCCAGAGTTCGTTCGCTCTTAAGTAGAATGATACCGCATCCATTACTCTTTCTCTTTTTGGAAGCTAAATGCTGCCACAAAAATTCATACCAAACATGACCTGCTGTTGGCTTCAGGGACCAAAGAGAATACAGATCTGTTTTTCAGGATTGTAAGAACAGGCAGATGTTTATTGTGGCAGCTGATAATTAGACTCATTGAGCTAATAATCTTTTATTAGTTGAAGTTCAGTGTTTTAAAGTTGAAGCTTACTAATCACCCTTTCCTCTTTGGACCAAGGTATTTGACAATGGACAGAAGCCATCTCATGATGTAGGGAAGCAACACTATTACTCTCTTCATCCCCTTCTCTCCCTCAGCATCCTTTAGCCTTCAGCAAATGTCCACCATTTTCCAAAGCTGCTATGAATACCAATTCCTTAATTCACTTGTAGGGGAGCTTAGGCAGCTTCCTGGACTTGCCACCTATACTTACAGATGAGATTCAAAGACCCCTCTACCTTAGGTCTCATGCCAGATACTGAGCTGAAAAGTTGTCTCCTTGTTATAGATCTATGGAAAACTGTCAAAGAAAAAAATTTACAGTGAAAGAGCTGGGATTTCATTTGGGTTCATTTTGAAAGGAGTGAATAGAAATGGTTTTGGTGATATCCTTGAGTGATCCAAGCAATCATCACTTTTTAGGTCATTTAAGGGAGGATTGTATATTAAGTTTACCGGAAACAGTAAGCAAAAATATTTTTTATTACAACGCACCTTATCCCTAGATGCTGTATTCTAAAACAAACACATTCTGCCTCTTGTGATGAGATGAGACTTTCACTTGAGAGTGGTTTCCCTAATTGCATCTTCTTTCAATCCTTGATGGGAAACATGCCTTGTACATTCTGTATTGTGATTAATTTATATGAAGGATGCAGTGCTGAGTATCACAGCTTCTTTTCCCTTGTAAATTTATCCATTCCTCAAAGGACATACTTTGGCCTTGCATTTACAGCTTTTACATCAATAAGAATTTGGGATTCTCTAACATAGAAACAAATAAGCCTGAGATGCTGCATTTCTGTTAAATTTATTTGTCCATGTTATACGGTGCCACTGATCAGTGCTGAGGCATTTTTAAGCCAACATCCTGATGGTTCTACAATTTTTTTCTCTCTTCCTCTGCCTTTTCCCATCAGAAAAAACACAGGAGATACCAACTCAGGAACCAGGGCATGTTTCTGATTTTGGTCCATCCAGCAATCTCAGAAGACAGTGCAAGAGGGCCTGTAATAGATAATTAGTCCAGGTCTTCCTACTGCAGGAGTATTTTCTTCTTGTTCCTCCCTCTGTGCCTGGCTTGCAACACATTTTGTGTAAAAATACTGCTTTTGTGCTCTGGATAAGTGTAGAACAATGTGCATTTCCCACTGTTAATACAAATTCCCAGTGCTTTTGCGAGTTAATGAATCGCCCAAATATCCCAGACAAAACTTGGACTATTTCATAGTCTTATATAACGTACATCCATAAGTAGTAGGTAGCCATCTATCTATGTTTCTTTGCCATGAATGATCGCCAGTTACTTGCTATGTTGTTGAGCGGAGTCTCCCTCTCCTCTCCAGAGGAACAGATGTCTGTTGTTGGAAAGCAACAATCTGAATGAAAAATGTCTAAGGGTATTGTTAGGCTTAAAAAGCCGGAAAGCTTTTTGTCTCTCTCATAGTGTTAAAAATGTATTTTTTTAATGTTCCACCTTCTGATACAGAACAGTGCTATATTATAATATCCAAGTACAGCGTGATTTTTTTTTTAAAGGAATTGTGAAAGTATTCCTATCACTACAAACCTAGCAGCAGTGCAGAGTCTGGAACAATGTTTAGACCCCAAGAGCTGCTATTAATAAGGACTGCTGGCAAGGAAATCTTCCATCTCCCATACATGATCTCCACTTCTTACTCTGCAAAGCATCTTCTTTACTGTCTCTCATGGAAACCTTATCAGACAAATCATTCCACCAAGCATCTTAAAATGAGGCAATAAACTAGTTACATGTGACTGTTATAATAAAAATATAGTGATGAAGGGATAGGTGCTAGACAAAGAAACATTCTTGAAGATGTCCTTAGCAGACAAATAATTGCTGCAGAAATAGGTGAAGGCTTCTATTTAAGAATATAAACTCTCTAAAAATAAAATATAGGATTTTCTAAGCATGTGGCTTTCTTCACAAGCATGGCAAGTTCTGCTGCTAAAGGCTGGTGGTTCTGGGGAGCACCTTAAAGGACCCAACTCTTCACATGAGAGTTCCTCAGGCAACAAGAATTTCCTTACATGGATGTTTCTATTGATGTAAAATGTGTGCCACGTATTATGTTTATGAAATTGCCAATACATAATGAAAAGTTCTCAGTTTTCCAGCTGTGTGGCATGTGGGAATTGACCCGGACAAGTTAGTAAAGTGACTTTACAAACTTAGTTCAATGAATTAAAAAAAAACTTTGTATAACTACAAACAAGTAACTATTTCTGCAAATGTTGATTTTTAAGGCATTTTGTTATAAGAGAGTGTTGACACTGCTCAATTTCCTGAGATCAGGTTTTAACTTCCTATTATACCTCTGCTCTAACTAGAGAGTTGTGGGATGCAAGTAGACAGGCTGAACCTCCTAAATACCAAGCCTAGTTGTCTTCATTAAAGCAACAATAAACTTGAAAAGAGCAAAGCCAAATGTATCGGGTTCTGTTCATTAAGAGACTGGCGGGTTTCTGGCTTTGTTGTCTTTTAATACACCAAGAACAGATGCAGGTTGACAAGCGGCACCAGCCAAGGGACACAGCTTTTCCAGGCCCTGTTTCAACAGTACCTTATAATAGCCAGCTGAAATCTAATTTGTAGCCAAGTAGAATAAATTGGAACTGATAGTTATTCAATTAATGGCATGGGCAGCAAGGTGAGGTCTCCTCTCAAAATAGCAGAATAAGGTTTCTTGACAGGGAAGTTGGGGGAAACAGGGCACAACACCAAGTTTTCAATCAAATTCAGCCATTAATCATCAAAGTAGCAGGAGGGAAATGTGATTATTATAGAGAGGCTCAGCAAAATGAGTCAAGTGAACGCTTCTGAAAAGTTTGAAGTGTGATAGAATCTAAAACCAAATTAGTGGATATGCCTTTGATTCTACCTAGAATAGAATATTTCCTAGATAGGGCTGCATAAACTGATAACATCTGTCCTGCAAGAAATAGCAGTCAGGGCCAAAACATGCGTCGTCCTCTTCTCCTGGAGTTACTTCATCAGCACTGATGGCTGATGTTTCTGAATGGCACAGATGCAGTTTCCTGGCCCAGACTTGAAGTTTTTTCTCGTGATTTAAATGGGGATATTTCTGCCCAGTTCAATCCTGCTGAGCTCTGTAGTTATCTCTGGAATATTAAATCTGTTGCTGCTGAAGGACATAGTGATAGATACCTTCGACAGCCTTTTGTCTTAGGTTTCTCTGAATGTTCTCTCAGATCTTAAAGGATGGACTTGTGAGGTGGTTGTCACTGATTCATCTTTCACCTCCCATATAAGAAGCAATGGTAATGGGTCAGACTGACCTATTGGGACCCCTTGGGACCCCAGTGGGCCAACTTGGCTTGAGCCATGTCCTTATACCAGCAGCAGTATGGGGTTCTTGACCTAAAAAATGATATTTTTCTGTATTTTATTAGCAAAATGATGAATTTTGGAAAATCTGGCAAACTACACAGCAGGTGATCGAGAATGCCATGTAGCCAGGCTTGACTCTCCTCTCTGGATAACCTTACAGCATTAAAAATAATCCTCTCCCTTCCTGTTGGTAAAGGGGCCTTCCTGTGATCACCAAGAGCTTACAGTTTTTTAAGGGTCTATGTATTCTCCTGCTTGCTGCCAAAGAAGAGTGGAAATGCCTCTGTAAGTAAGGGGCTGTGCATCACGGGGCAGCATGAGATTAAAGGAGGTGTGCAGGAGGCCCCACGCTGCAGAGGGAGCAGGTCGTGTGCACACAGGAACACGCTTCCAGCAAAGGGCGTTCAAGGTGATGGAGCGAGGAGCAGGAGAGCTGTTCAGTGTTACCACCTCCTTCACTCAAAAATGGTGTGCCCGACGACAATTTAGATTATGTAGAGTTCTTGGGGGTTTTTTAGACTATTTGAACCTGTCCTTTTAGCCTATGAAACCTGATTGCAGAAGCCTGTGTCCTGCTACTTCTGCTATGCTTGGGGCGCAGAGACTAAACCTCTCCTGTCATTCACATGCTAAATTAGAAGTTCTTTTTATCCTTGAAATGCTGTGTTTCCTTCCTGAAGGAGTTTACTATGAGCAGACAGCTTTGGTGTCTTTCAGTGCTTTTTGTGCGAGCACAGAACAGTGGTGCAGAGTAGGTGGTTCGCTAATATATTCACTAGACATCTTGCAGACTCCCATGGTGCAGTGTTTCAGATGTTTGGATAATTTGCATAGCGATGAAACTGCTGTAGTTCTCTCCACCACAAGCAGACCAAGAAAGGCTTCTTTTTATCAAAAGAAAAAGTTCTTGCTATGCAAATGGCCTCACTAATAATATTATCAGTGTTGCCTCAGGCTTGCACAAGCTGAATGGAAGAGAAGCTGAGTTTATGGTTTTCAGCAAAACGGTTTTAAGCTTTATCAGTTCAGTATATAAGTAGGAAAGGGAGACTCATTTTACCTGGAATAATGGGATTCTCCGGTTGCATTTAAGGGCAAGCCAAACAAATTATTTAACTAGAAAGTTCATATGTCAGTGGCTGAAAGCCTAGTGGATCATCTCTGTGCTGTTATTCACAGGGCACTGAGAACTTGGTTAGCTATAGCTGTTAGCACAGTTTGTACCCTAATCTGGAGTGCACCGCTGAGCGCTGATCCCCCCCGCACACACTGTTTGCCATGACCTGCACTGAGTGCCAAAACCTACTCACTTTGATGTTAATGCAGTTTCATTACTGGCTGCAGCAGTGTCAGGCTTTGGCTTGCAGTGCAGAAGTCATGAAACTTGTCTGCAGTGAAAGGCTGGTTTGCTGCGTCCTTTTGAACCACTGGCATCTTAGTGGATCTGTGGGAAAAGTGCTCTGCTCTCATCAGCCTAAAACAGCAGCAGGAAGCAAAAGGCTTGCCCAAGAACATACTAGATCCCCTAAATCCCAGCTTTGCAACTACTGGACTACCAAAACATAAGAGCAGGACTTTTCTCCATCAGTGCTCAGCAAATCCCAAGCTCTGCTGTGTGTGAGCGTGTTGCGCAGTTATGTATTATGTGATACCCTGCTTTCTGATTGAGCGCTGTAATACACACTAATGTATGCAAGAGGTAACAAAGTCAAGGATGCTGAGGCTTTTTCCGAAGTCTAAAAGTTCTCCTAATGCAAACTTTTAGTGGTGTTTTTGTTGTTCAGTTTGTGGTTTTGCAAGAGGTACCCCATTTGTGTATGTGTGAGCGCAGTACAGCTCTCTGCGCCTCGGACTCTCTTAATTCAGGGCCGTTGTTAAGTAACAGCCTTTACAGGAACGGAACAGAATAGTTCTTCACAGAAACTGTATGCAAACCTGAGGCTTTCTGAACTATACTGGTACTTTGTTTCCAATGGTGTTGATTAAAGAAGTCATGAAAAATGCTTTTGCTTCACCTGTTTTAAACAGTAACACTGTTTTGGACTTTCCCAGCAGAGGTTAACAGATCATATTCTATTTTTGATCCAGTGAGTGTTTTTGGCTGCCGTGAGTAAGTTCAATTGAAAATTTGTGCAGATTAGTTCAAACCTTTGTGTCAACAAAAATGAACCAAATTCATGAATTCTAAACTACGAAACATTTCTTAAGTTGTAATATGAATGTCATGCAACATCTCTGATCTTTTATTAAAAGAGAAATTATGTGAATGAGATTTCAGTTAGTGGCACTGATTTAGTACCTATGAAATCATTAACAATTTGATATTGTAGCTTTCTCATTATAAACTTGTGTGGAAGAGGAGAAATAATTTTTCTGTAGTCAGAAATTATCTAAGCAGCTGCTTCCCTTCCTGGATAACCAGATCAGAAATTCCCTGAGTGCATGCATTGACTCCTTCCCTCTGGGGAATCCATTGGTTGAAGTCACATGCTAATTAAACTTGTGCTACAGAAGAGAAAAGTAAAAAGTGTGGAATAACAGTGGCAGGCCTTGAGAAGTTTGTAAGGAGGTTTGTAAATGAGGCAGAAGACAGTGCAGTGGAGGCTCTCAGACTGGGAGTCCAAAGAGGGGTCTGCTAGGGGCAATTTTTTTCCACTTTTACATGGGGCATATTTCCTGTAAACAAGAATAAAAGAAAAGTCATATGATCTTTTTATTGCAACAGCATCTTGAGCTGTCCCTTGATGGATAAGCACTTTATCATCTCACTGGAAAGCAGAAGGCAGAGCAGTATAAAAAGTAGTTCTTTCTCTATCTTCACCCTTTCCAGTCCCTTTGGCATCTATTGCCATGTGCATACCATTCCTGCGCTCCATGTGTTTACTGAGTGGTACTGGTGGCAGAGTGCATGTGACTGTAAAGTGGAAATGAGTAAAAGATAGACCCACTCCTGTTTCCCAATTACATAGCAATCTGTTATCTCTCTGACTTGGATTAATGTCTTCTTACAGAGAAATGTAATTCTGGTTTACCAGATCCATCTGACGAACAGTCTCTTTTTCTGGCTATTGCTATTTTCAGTTCTGCTGATGAACACTTCTCTCTTTCTTTAGATCACACTCAAAGCAGGTGCCTACATAGCTTCTGGTGAAAACAAACGCCTCTTGCCTCTCTCCCTTGCTTGAGGGAGGTGATTACTCCCCTCTATTCAGGACTGGTGAGACAACATCTGGTGTACTGTGTCCAATTCTGGGCTTCCCAGCATCTTCCAGAAAAGACTAAAGCCTGGGGCATATCCTAGTGCCTCTTACAGAGATCATGGAGAAGGGAAATAGTCCCAGCTCTTTCATAATGCAACTAATGCATTTTGGCTGGTGCAAAAGCCAACGTCTGTGCACTGCTAGCCAAAACCCAAAACAAAACAGACAGGTTGCAAATGGCTCTCTATTAATGAAGACAAGGGAACAAAAATAGGGAAATTAGAGATGGTGTCAGTGGGATGTTAGTTGAACATCAGTGTGGGCCAAGGTTCCAGCTGTTTAGAAGCAGACTGAAGAGGCAGGAGAGTGTGCAAATATTGTGAATTTTCTCAATGGTCAATGAAATCTTTTGATGCTAATTGTTTGTAAGGAAGACAAGACTTTTCAGAGGAATCAGTATATGTGAGAAAGAAAAAGTAGAAACGCATTTTTTCTTTCTAAGGCACCACCTGTGCTCAAGCAAAGCTCAGTGTTTCTTAGTCCTCTGGCTTTAATCATTAATAACAACAACTGCTTCCCTAAGACCCTTGCTTGAAAAGCCCACCAGAGGGTTCAGACCACTTTCTGCCTATGAACTCTGCATGATGAGGCTCCTACTTTTAGAAAAGGCTTTTCCCCTTTTTCCTTTCAAGGAGCATACAACTCGTATGCAGACAATGTTAAGATGGGCAGTGTACCCCTATAAACAAACACAGTATGTACCTGCCAGTGAAGTGCTTAGCAAAATGTGATCTTGATCCTGTGCAGACATAATTTTTCCCTGGGTACATTATGACACAGGCTTTAAATAGAAAATTGCATATTGTATTTCCAAGGACTTCTACCTTATGTTTGATATACAGGATATTGCCCTAATCAAGTAATTATGCATTTTCATCACTGAGTATGTGGCCCAAGGTTATACTTAACATATCCTGTCTGTCTTCAGTCTGAGATAACAGATATTACCGTTTTGCAAGGCAGACACTGAAGAGCAGAAAATGAGGTAGTAATTGTCAGATGTAGTAAATTCATTTTATGCATCTCTATTTAGAGACACCTATAATCTGATTTCTTGGAATACTTAGTATGTTTTTAGTATGAGTGATGTGTAAGTCCAGTTAGGTATTGTTGCATTTGTGAATGCTCTATATTTACACAGATCTGGTCACAGAAAATTATGGACAATAAGAGCATACTTCAGGACTACTTACAGCAATTTTTGTTTCATATATTTGTCCAGAAATGTACAGAAACAGAGGCAAAAAGACAAAGCAGTCCTCTAGCTCCACATCATTCAGCTGCCTTACACGTGAGAACATCTTCTCTCTCATTTTATTTGCCTGCCTTCTCCCACTTCACACCTTCCAAGTTTTGCAGCAACTGACGCTGGAGAGAAGAGAAATGATGCTCTCTCATGAATTGCTCAGTCTTGATTCATGATCCTTTTTCATTCATGCCGGTAACTGAGTTGGGCAAGCATCCTAAAGGAAAAGAAGCATGTGATCGAATAATGCAGAGGCGTACAAAAGGGTGGAACTAAAGTCATGTGGGAAACTTTAAGGCTGGTTTACGTTCGAGCTTTCACCTTATAATATTCTGTAAATGAAGGGTGTTTTATTTGTCATATTTCATACTTTTAGCATATAAATTTATGTGGAAAAAACAACAGAATCTTAGGTCTATAGGAACCTAACATGTGGGTCATAAGTAAAAAATGAGTGATTTCAGTCCACAGAGCTCTGCCACTTTTCTTGCTACTAGCAGCTGCAGGCTATTTTGCATAAAAAGCAAATCTGCTACCTGGTCTGTTCCCTGATAATGGAAAAGCATAAACACAGGTCACCTCGCCACAGGCCATTTGTATATGGTTGAGAAAGGGTTGCCCCCAAAAACTTCTTCCCAGACTTATTTTTGTGCAAGAAGGGCAAAGAGAAGGGGCAAAGCTAGGAGAAATGGCAGTTGCAAAAGCCAAGAAGAGCTTTGGCTCAGGTTGGACACACTACAGCAAGTGAGCAGAGTGCAGGGAGCAGGCGAGGGGCTTGATCAAGTGTAGGTAACAGCAAAGGGCAAAACATAGCAGGCCTCTGTATCAGCACTGCCTTCAAGGAAGATCAGCGTCTATCAGCTGCAGAGCGTGACAGAAGCCAGCACTACTTCATGTGCGCCGGCTGCCAACCTGAACCCAGCGCTGCGTGACACGGCCTGTGCCGGCTGTGGAGGGCTCGCTCCAAGGTAGCCTGGGAATACAGAAACCTCTGGATTTGTACGGGGTTTGGCACCTGCTTACTTTGCTCTGCACCACCAGCCAAACTGAACAGCTGTTTCAGCTGGGGAAGGAAGTGCAGGGAGGAGAACCAGAAAGACGAGGATTTCTGCCTTGCTAGCCAGAGCTGCCTGCTCCGGCCAGCCGGCTGGGAGCGTGTCCCCCTGTGCTCCTGCAGATCCTGCACCCAGTAGTGAGCGGGGCCTGAGGCTTAGTCAGGGTTCAAGCCTTGGAGCTGGGAACTGCTCTCTCTGGACCCCAGGAAGAGCCCCCAGGGAATACCCAGTGCAGACTTTCAAACCTGCCTTCACCCCTGAGCTGGCTCATGCGATGCATTTCCGTTCCTGGAGGACTTCACTCTGTGCATGAGCAGATGAGGAGGCAGCAGGTCTGGGAGCATCACAGTTGCATTTGCACGCCTCTGTTCCCCTCCTAGTGATACTACCAGCCTGCACATCTTTTCCCCAAGCAATTTGTCCTTAGTTCAGGATGCCTCATAAAATTTAGAGCTTAGCATTATGTTTAAACAAAATATGTATAATTCCATTGTAAAGCAAGCAACTTATATAAGCAGAGAAAATGAGAAAAGAGGCAAGCAGCCTGTCTAGCACTAATATCAAATTTACAAGATTGACAAGATCTGTATTCTCAACAGTACCTGCTCTTACTGTCTTGAAGTAGTAATGATGAATATTTCTCTTTGGCAGTGTGATATTGATGGGGGGATTTACCTCGCCGTGGCTGTGTTCTCATAAAAACCCTTGAGAGCACCAGGTGTTCTCTGTTTAATATTGCATTGATAGCCTGATGGTTTCTTGCTGACAAAACTTCTACAGTTCTTAATATCAGCCTGTCTGCATTCATCAGCTGCAGAGCTTTTTCCTCCTGTTGGCTACTAGAGTAGCATTAGATAGAAAATGGAGAAAGTGTAGGCAGCCAATATGATCATTTTTTAATTTCACCCCTATATACTAGAGAGTTGGTTGTGTTGTGAGGACTGCAAGTTGTGATGCAGAATGGAGAAATACTAGACGTCATTTTAGTGAGGCATGAGGAAATACGTTTTTCAGTATTCTACTTGTGTCCAGCTGCAGTACTTAGAAGAGGAAGAGGAAGAAAAAAAAGCATGTTCACAGCCTACACACCACTCCGATACATGTACTGTATAGAGCATGCTTTAAGGAGCACAGTGATATTCGGAAGGAGCTGCAAGTCCCGTTCAGTGGCCCTTGTGGCTTGGTGATCATTGCTAGCATTCAAAGGCAAGGAATATCCATGTCCTGCTATGGCATCTCTTAAGAGTTACTATCTTCAAGGACAACTTTTGCTGCTTTCATAGACTGTCCTATCGTTTATCAAGAAAATATCGTGTAATTTCATACAAGTTCAAACTTGATAATTTCCTGTAATGTACCCAGAGATCTTGTATAAATGAGAGCATTAATTGGTTCTAAAGAGCAGAGAGGTGTCAGATATCCTTTCTGCAAGGCTAAGATTGGAAATGCCAGGCACGCTCACCCTGAAGAAGCTCATTCAGCATTAGATATGCTCCCTTGGGTGCCCTTCTAAAAGTCTCCTCTCTGTGCTGATATTTAAGGTTGTGTAAGGGAAGAAAGAATGAGACTGTGTAGCCTGTTATCTGGATTACAGAAGAAACAGTCTCTCTGCTCTCCTCACCATTGTATTCTGGAACAAAAATGCCTGGAGCTGCATGCTGTACCTCAAAAAAGATATGAATAACCAGAAGTAGGCCAGAGGAGAGTAACAGGAACGATGAGGGTCTAGAAAAGTGGAGCCTGGGAGGGAGAATATTGGGGCTTTTTAGCCTAGGAGAACATGAGAGGGGAGGGAGTAGGTGATGGAAAAGATAACTCTTGAACTAGATCAAAGGCTATTGCAAGGAGGAAAGGAATAGTCTGTTCTACAGTGGAGTAGCAAGTCCTGCTCGATCATTCATGAGGAATCCTCTCCTTATTCCTTGTTCGTATAACAGTATGGAGACAGCCGTTCCTACTGTGCTTATGGAGTAGTGCTTATTGTTGGCTTTAACTTGGGAGAAAGGATAGGCGTTTGACTTTTAACCACACCCTGGCATAAATATTAACACCACATACAAGAATTATCAAACTGGCGCGTGCCCTGCAGATTAAAACAGGCTAGCTGATGGATCTCACCGCTTACTTGTTAATGGAAAATATATCAGTTTGTCATGGTGTTTCTAGTAGCATCCCATCGAGACTGGTTCTGAGCCCAGCAGTATTCAATATTTTATCAACCATCTGAAAGAAATTATAAAATCATTACCTGCAAGTTTTATCACCAATTCCATTTGTGAAGTTTTGCAGGGTAATAAATATTGATGAAGATTGGTCACAGAAATTAATCTGAACATGGTTATTAAAGATGGGCACAGTTATCAACATGTGTTTGAAGTGAAAAGCAAGCTTTTACATCAAAAAGAATGGTCAGAACAGGCTTGCAAGATAGCAGCAACTAGCAGTGTCTCTGAAAATGACTTACAGTCCATAGTAGTCCAAACCTGTGAAAGCTGAGATTTTGTATGGTTCTGTGAGGAATAGTGCTAGCACTTATACAGCCATAGTCCTTTCACTTTTTAAAGGTTGAAAATTGCAGGGTTTTTAGACATTAGAATCTGAAGGTCCTTAGGCTTCTGCCTTAATCGATAGGAAGGGCTTATGCGAAAGAAGGGAAACTGCGTTGGATGAAAAGGTCTGCATTTCTACACTATTTGGATTGCACATAAAGGGTGCTCGTCTTGGGGTTTTTGAGCCAGAGATACTGGTGAGCCTGCCAGCGCTGGAAATCCTCGCGTTTCACCTTGGAGGAAGCAGAGAGGCCAGGACATACTGACACTCTGCCGCTTCAAAAAGCAAAAAAACAAAAGCAAAAACCCTAGCCCAGCCAAAACGAAGCCACTCTTCAGCATGACGCTGCCAGAGCAGAAGCTTCTGTTGATGGTTTTAGGCTCCGGGTGTCACGTGCCAGGTGTGGAGCGCAGGCACCAGAGACGGGATCATCACCGGCTGGCGCACAGGCACCAGCCTGTCCGCGTGCGCGGTGCCACCTGGCAGCTGTGCCCTTGCGAGAAGCAGGGTGCTAACACAGGCTGCACTTTGTTTGTGCATCAAGGAGGAGGACAGGAGAAAGGGGAAAAAGTGGGACTGGGAGAATGTTTATAAATGAAAGGCTGTCAGGACTAGAAGGAAATGAAAATCTGTTGTGCTCTCCCAGGGCTCCTAACTTTTTACCCTGCAGGCAGCTGGCAGGATTTCACTAAATATTTGAGATGGTAAAGGGCTCAAGCTGGATTACTCCCGGACATAAACAATTATAATTGTAAATGAACTATTATCTGAGCACTCTCCTGATGCTATTTTGGCAGTGACGTGTGACACTTGGTGACAGCGAGCTCTTGAGGGTCAAGTGCAACGTAAGGAGAGTCCTTCGCTGGTACCTGGCTGGCCATTTTACAACATACCTGACCTACTGGGAATCGTCCCTTGTGAAGCATCCCCTTCCCATAGCCTGAGAGCTGCAGAAAGGGCTCTCTCATGCCTCAGGCTTCAATCATTTGTATTATGTTCTAACAGTAGTTAATAAGTGAGGAAATACCAATTAGGTATGAACAAGTACCAAACCAATGCATTTAACTGTGTATCAGTTTTGGTTAGTGTTTTCTGCACATTAATGCCCTTTTAAAAAGGGGCATTTTCTCTTCTGAAGTACAGTATTTAGATGCACTGCTATATTTACACATATTAAGGGAATGCCATTCAACTAATACTAATACAAAGGGACAAAATCCATACTAGGAGAGCAAAATAATGATGGCACAAAGGTTATTAAACATCTGTTTAGGAAAGTATGACACATGAACATCCTGTACAACAGAAGGGGCCATAATATCCCACCTACTTGTCTATACAGCCTTGCAAAGTCATCTGATTAAATTTTGCTGTGAATTCTGTTAGGAAAATGAGGTTAAGGGTTTAGCTCTGTGCCAAAATAGCTTTCCTGATAGCGTAAGGTTCGATTGGAGCTCTTCAGTTGGGTTTAAAGAAATATAGGGAACAGCCACTGCTGCTGAAAGAGAAGTTGTGGGTTTGAGTTTTGTAATTAATATGTGTGTTTATCTTAAATTAATATAATATGTGGTTTCTGCTTCTTTCTGGTCGGAACTGGTGCCCCTGGAAGCACAGTGGATTGCTCTAAGCAGAGCTTTCTAAAATGTGTATTTTCCCCCAGATCTTCTGTCCTGGGGCTCCCGTCTGCTCCTTTGTTTGCAATTCTACTCAGAAGCAGTATTAATTAGACACGGAAAAACTATGAGAACAAACAGCAAACCCTGTTAAGTGCCGCACCCCACTGCTGGAGCCTGGCACTGGATGTCCATTGCAGCAGGTACAGATCCGAGAGACCTCGCGATGCTCCCGTGCTCCCCTCAGTTCCCATCGGCTGCAGTGAAGCCTGGTGCCCTCTACGGAGGGAAACCCACAGGCCTGGCGCGGCTTCTTGCTTCCCATCCGGACAAGCTGGAAGGGTGTCACCAGCGCTCGTCACCGTGGTAGGCTGCCACTCTCAGGTAGGCTGCAGCAAGCCACCGCTGGCAGCACTCGCAGGGCCCTTGTCCACCGAACCTGCCCCGGAGCCCAGAGGTGTCCGCTGGGCCTGCGGCAGCCTGTGCTTCCGCTGGAAACGTTGGGCGTGGGGGTCGGGAGCCCCTCGCCCTGCTGCCTCCTACCCCTTTTCCAGGATCAGCTGTGTTTATAGCAAACGGCCTTATTCAAAGAAGTTCAGTTAAAGAACAGAGACCTGTGGCCTGCACTTCCATGGGTGACATCAGTAGAGTATTTAGGTTAAAGCTTAGCATACGCACAATATGAAGGAATTTCCTTCATGGGAATAGTTGATTGAAATAAAGAAGACACCTTCAGCAAGTCCTTATGAATATCTAGTGATCTCTCTTGCTTCCCTTTGTATTTGAAAATCTTTTGAAGTTGAGATGTCAATAAAATAAAGCTTCATAAAACAATGACAAAGAAAATAAATGAAATCCTTTTATCTGATTCCTAGCCAGTCCCCCTGAGGTTCCTGAGACATGAGGTAGGGGGACTGCAAGGTCACCTGAAAAGAGTGAGCTGAAAAGGCTTTTTTTTTTTTTTTTTTTTAATATCTGCATGAGCAGTTAACTGGAGCATGCTGCAGAATGTTTACAGCAGGATTTTGGCTTCACAATGGATTAAAAGATTTTAAAATCCATCTGCAAAATATCTTGAACTTTAGTGTTGTTGTGTGCTCAAAATAACGTTAGTCTTTTAACGTTTGATGCACTGGGAGCCTTGAGGGGAATCAAAGGATTTGGAAATGGGAGAAGGGGAGAGCTACTCTTGGCATTAACCAGGGTCCTTTTTTAATCCGTGCAATGGGAACACCTGCTCACTACCAGGCAGAAGTACCAGTGCAAGCTCAAAAAGCATTGGGGCAGAGTGAAAGCATGGAGATGTGAGAGCTGTTATGCTCAGCTCAGACATCTGAGTTGTTACTCAGCCTGTGTAATGCAACCTGCTGTATATGGGCTGGGTTTGGGGCTGCAGAGTCAGGGCCTTCTTCACTGCAAACCCCCGTTCCTTCCCGCAGCTGCTGCCAGCTTTGTTTCTGCTTCAGCTATTACTCTTACCAGTTTCACTTTGTCATGAGATGCTGCTTTATCCAGGAAGATATTTGCTGAAAATTTTTTAGAAAGAATCAGCAATGAATTAAGAATGCTTGATGTTAAGAAGTGCTCCTGCCACTGCTTGGTTTTTAATTCTGTGATTGTCTTGTGTCCAAAGCAGCTTTGAATTTAAGTGATGGCTTGCTTTAGTTTTGTTGTCCTTGTTGCAGAAGGCATCCTTTACTGCTTTTGGTAATGAAGGACTTAGAAACATATATAAAGAGGAACTATGGAATGGTATGATTGTAGTGCGGACAAGGATATGGCTGAGTAGACTAGCGGCACTGAAGAGATGAAGTATACAGTCTCACTCTATCTGTGCCAGGCCTGCTCATGTTAGACCTGGCTGTGAATACGGAAAGCAAAGGCAGGGCATCCTTCGCTACTTCTTCCTTTTTGACAAGGCTGGAGAGCCCTGCCGTTCCACAGTTAAACTTTAGAAATGATCAGGATTCAAAATTTTAGAACATTGTATTTTCTTTCTTTTTTTTTATTCCCTAATCACCCTGGCTCATAGCATATTTCATGTGCTCTTGGTTCTGTATGGTCCCACTGATCATTATCAATGTGTTTGTATTACTTCGTTTTTATACTTGGTACCTCTCTTACACTTGCACCCCATCTCTTTGCCATTATGTCAGCATAGCCTAGGAGATTAGCAGGTCATGAGCGCTCTGAATATTTCAGAATTAGTTTCAAAGTTATGAAATGCATGGCTGCCTGGAAAAGTAAGCCATTAGTATGAATATAAGTTGGCAGCTTTCAAAGGCTTGGAACTTTACTGCTGTTTAGAAGCAGAAAAGCTTGCTATCGCAACTTTGCGATGTTGATGTAGAGATGCCAAGTGCTATAATCTGCACCCACTCCCGGTGTTTTAGAACAGGCTGAACCCTGCTGTCGGTTCTTGATGGCTCTTCTCTCCCTCTCTGTCTCGCAGTCAGTGGTACAGCAGAGTAATATCTGCCTATACAAAGCCATACATCTTGGCGTGTGACAAATCACTTTTTAATTGCCTCAAGGAATAAATCCATTAGTCTTCCCTTTACGTGAGAATACTAGTAAAATTCTGCTAAACATGAGCAGAATGAAATCCAAATAATGTAGGCTCTGCTGCTGTTTTCAGTTTGGAGCACTGTCCAGTTTGCAGCATTAATTTTCAATCCAACAAAACTGAACTGTCTGAACATTCCCCCCCGCCCCAAGCAGACTGCGTGCAGGATGCTGAAGAAAGCTCTGCTGGCACCGGGAACAGCATGACTATGAGGCATTAATTATCAGATTTATCCCATTTTATTCTCACCCCAGTTCCTTTTATTTTTTTTTCCTTTAGGAGCAAGAAGGTTTTGACCCTTCTGGGAACAATGTCCCTCAGTTTTCCTGCATATCATGATTGCCCAGGCAGAGACCTCGGAGCATGTTTTTATGGCAAGTTATTGTCTCTCCATCTTAATTTAGGCCTCGTTGCTATAAAAAAAGGTTCCAAAGGTCTCTGAGCTGCTGACAGCTGTGGCAATCACTGACTGCCTTTGCTTTAACTGATGGCCATTTCAGACAGGTTTGTGGTTCTTTTTAGGTAACTTTTATTAGAAGAAGCCCAGTTAATGGCAGAATCTGAATCTCCACGTACCTTTCAGTTATTAAGCTGGACCTCAGTACTATGTATAACTAAAGTACAGTAAAACAGGCCTTTTTTCAAGTAGATCTGTCATTCAGATACTGATCTTATTTCTGTGCTACAAGCTATGTTGAAACATTTGCAAAATATCCCTCAGTTAAAAAAAAACAAGGAGACAGGGACAGTAAGATTTTTAAAAATAGTTTAAAATATAAAGTTCCGTAATAAGCATTATAATATTTAAAAAAGAAAATATATATTTTTTGCCTATGGGACATTCATCCCTGAAGTATAGAAACTTTGTTTTTAGCAAGCATCTATAGTTTTCGCTGCCTTAATATTCTGGAGGACGCTAGAAGCTTATTATGTTTTAAAATATAGAACAAAGGATTTTTTTTAGACAATTACCTAAAATGATTGCACTCGGACATTCCTGACCAATCAGAAACACAAGGAAAAATGTTTTTTGGATATGACAGTTCATTGCTGCTTCTTCTTCACCTTCTAGCATGATTTGGGCCCCTTTATGGTTTTCCTTCTAGGTAGGGGGAGTTCAGGACAGCAGGATTCCTTGTTAGCCCTGAAGTGATTCTTGTCTCTACTTTTGGATGAGCCTTAATTCAGAATCTGGAGAAACAAGAGTGTGTTGCTCCCCTGCTCTACCGGTTCTGCCCAACCCACTATCCCTGCTCGTGAGCTGCCGGATAGCTCGCTTCACTAGGGTTGCTCCAGGATGGCACTTGCGTTGAAACTGGCCTGGTTTGGAAGAGAGCACATAACATGCTGTTGGCTACCTCGAGAGATCCCTGCAGTGCAAATTAGAAGCTGCATAAAGACTTAAAAATCTAGATGGAATAAATATAATAAGGTGGCAAGAGCTGAACTGAAATCTCAGTCACAGTGTGTCTAAATTTTACTGTATTCTAATAGTTGCCTAATTTCAGGTAGAACAGTGAAAATGGAGATCACCTCATACCATACAACCAGCGCACAAAATGCACAACTTTTTAGTTGCATCATAAGCTTTTGTTATATAAATAGAAGTATCATTATCTTTGAAATATTAATTTCAAGATCTTACATTTGGTTGCCTTCTTTGCCTCTAACACAATGTTTTAGAGGCAAATTACCAAATTATCTCAGTTTTATCCTTGAGTGAGACTGGTTAAATGCTGGGATGGTAGCTTTTCACCCAGCTGCTCGGATTGGGGTGCCACATGGTTTCCTTCTGCCCAGAGAGGATCATTTTGGGGGGCAAGAAATATTCCTGGTGAATATTTCAGTGTAAAAGGAGAGGCAAAAGAAGGTGACTGTAATTGAACTTTGCCCTGGAGAAAAGAATCAGTGCTATAAGCAGGAATCTAGGGTCAATACAGGCAGTTTGCTAGCCCTGGAAATTTTGCTCTCTTACTTAACTTTATTCTTCTTTAGTTCCTAGGCTTATCTGTTGAAATAAATCTGTTAACACGAGTGTTTGCTCTATTCCTATACAGAATATGTATCTTTAAAATAGCAGATGAACCTTCTGTTAAAATTCATTATTATAACATGTGCAAGAAAATTATACTAATATAAACATTTATGATGGAGTGTAATTGTTCAAATTTCAGCAAGTAGTCCCAGTTTAGTATCCAACCTGTAACATGAAACACTTCTCTGGTCACAGTTCTTTCTTGCTTATGGGACCAATAAATGAATTCACATTTGCAAGTTAGATAAATCCTTTGAATGTATTATTGATGCAAACAAATGAGGATCCAGGCTCTAGACAATACCTAATGAAGCTGACTCGACACAGGCTGTTCCCGCTGAAGGGTGCCAGGTTTCAGTGCAAAAAGATTGATGCTTGTTTCATCCCTTAATTATCCTGTGGCTTATACTCTGTTTATAGATTACTTGCCTAGGCACAAAACTTAGGGCACCACAATAAGTAATTAATTGCTGGGGATTCACTGGCAGCTATTAAAAAAAGATCATGCTCAATTGATAGTATGTGGTTGTATCTGCACTTCCATCTCCATGCGTCAACTCCCTCAATTATTTTTTCTAGTAAATATTGGTAATCAGAAAACCTTTAAGAATAGGGCTGTACTGTATACTGTCTTTTCTGAATATGATTGCTTTTTTCGGCTGTGGATTCCAACTGGTGCTATTAAACTTAATTAAAAAGCCTTTAGTTATATATCTGAATTATAGATAAAGTATGCAGCATTAAAATAAAAGCCAAGTGAAAGGTTTCAGCAATATCTGGTGAAAAGCACCTTTAGCCTGTCAAAGAACTGAACTTTTCCTTTTCCTGACAGGATAATCACCTGCAGGCAAAAGGTTACTCTCCTGTTATACCTTGAAGGAAGGCATTTCCAGTCTCAGGGTTTCATCCAGAAAAGAAACCAAATGCTTCATGCTATAGGGTAGGACAAATCTGCTATATATGCTTCAAAACTGCATCTGCTAGATGTAAGAGACAACAATTTGCACGTTGAAAATGAGCGTTTGTGATATTGCAGAATGTATTCAGCCCAAGCTAATAGGATCCTGTTTTCTCTCCAGGCATTTCTGATCTTGGCTCAGTTCTCAGGACTGCATATTTATGCGTGCTATATCTGCAAGCATACTGCACAACGCAGAGCACAGCACTCATTCATAAGCACTGACACATCAACGGTGTGGGCAGGGGCTCCAGCATAAGGTCACAGTTCTCAGCCTAGCATGGATTTGTAATGCTACTTTGAACAAGTTACTTAATCTGCCAGTCTCTCAGATCTCCAGCTGCAAAAGAACAGGGTCTTTCCCTAAATTAGCCAGACCTAGTTAGGGGCTTAGATTCTGTGGTGGCATAGGCACAGCAGCACCATATTTGATAGATGTGTATACGTGGAGAGTGTAGAGAGCCTGAGAGCGCCTGGTGGGTACTATGAAATTTTATTACCGCTGGTTGGAGACAACTGCAGCACTATGCAGATCTTCTAAAACAAGTGGCCATAAAACTATCCTGAACATCTTTCAGAATAAGTTTGTTTGTTCTCCTTGAGAGTACAAGCAAGATTCCAGGGTAAGCGATCACATCTTATTCTAGCTGGCTAAGGAAAAGGTAGATCCCAGGGTGAAAAATCATTCTGCCCTCTATGAACTTTTTGGCTGTGCTGACTAAAACTAAAGTTCTGTGATGATACAGTCCAGTAAAAATAGATTGTATTTTGTACAGATGATGTTGCCATTATTTGCATCGATAAACTCTGCTAAAGTATATTCCTTTTTCTCAGAGTAGCAGAGAAGTTTATCCTTTCTGTCCTGAGCCTATTCCCTTTCTACCTAGCGCAAAGGTGAAACAGCTGCCTAGAGAAAGCAGCAAAGAAGCAAGCACACGGCCCTGACACAGCTCGCAAATAAGTGGGCAGAGCAGGGAAACAATCCTTTCCTGACGTCTGAGATGTCATCAACTCTTGCAGGCTGACTGCAGCACCAAGGGCTTGTAGTAGGTACAAATGGAGCAGACCTGCACAGCACTGCTGAGAGATGCTGATACTGGCCTGGAATCAGGAACGCTTGTTTTGCAGCTGCCTTACGGTTCCCTGCAAGGAATTCTAGTGTCAAGAGAACTGCCAGAGGCATTTCACTTGCAGTGTCCTCTTTCTTTTTTCTGTACTTCACTCATTTCTTTAATTTATTTTCTAAACTTTATTGAGCTGTGAATTCAGTTTCTTTTTATGCACCTAGGAAAGAATTAGATGTCACTAGGAAAGCATATTACATGGCCACTTGATGTATGGACTGGACCCTTTGTGCTGCATTACCATTTCAGCAACTCAGCTGATTTTTCAAAAGATGGAAGAATCATGAGAATGGTATGAATCCATGATTATCTTTGCTTGCTTCTGAAATAACCTTTCACTACTGTTTAGCAACTACTGGTGTTATGATAACACATGAGAAGCAACTTACAGACAATTCATCACCAAGGTTCGTACAGTGAAATAGGATTAAAGGGACAGTGCGTCAGGGTCAGTGAACCCATTACTTTGCTTTCAGGACACATTTCTCATCACACAGGGCATCATACGGGAATGGTTACTGAAGGTGCTGCACCTTCAGGGTGCTGACTTTGGAGTTGATGCTGACTCACGCTGCACCACTTGCTTTTGGTGAGCACCAAGGAGAGTTAGGGATCTCGTGGCTTGATTCTTTTCTTCTGTGTGCCTTAAGGTGTCATTTGTCTCTGTACATGAGCATCAGAAATGATCCCTCAGCATAAACAATGTTTGATTTGGGGCTGTATAGCACTTGCTTCGCAGGACAGTAAACGACAGTATAAGACTCTTGGCAGGGAGAGCAAGTTCCCTGGTTTCTGCACTCTTCAGCTGATCATGGTGTCTGTTAGTCTCCGTAAGCTCATGGTAACAGAAGGCACAGAACACATTCAAGATTCAAAACACAAGTGGCAGGGAGGTCTAGTTTCAAACCTTTTCTTGAATGTGGCTTTTGCTGGATTGTTACGCTGTTACACTACTTTAATACAAAAATCAGGCCCTGAGGCTGGCTCCTCCAGGAGTTCACGCTCCACTCCCATGTGGTTACACCAGGGGGTCCTGGAAAAATCTGTTTTATATGAAGGACTGGATAATATTTTCCTAACCTGCTGCTGAAAATGTGAAGAGTCTCGTGAGCTGAGCTTAAATGACTTGGTCACAGAGGAAGAGGTCTAAGGACCGGATTCACCTTGGGAGCAGTGAGAAAAGCGAGGCATCTTTTTATGAGAGGAGTAGCCCTTGGATGGATGCAACTGTTTAGTGAAGCTGCAGTAGGATGACAGACAAGAGAAATTACCTACCTTGATCTGTATGAAACACTATTAATGTTTTGAACATAGGTTTGTCTTTATGATGCTTGATTCCCTTGGGTGGTTTTAGAGTCACTAGCTCCACCAGAAGTAGGAATAGCCTCCCAGGGGTTGAAGTAAGGCAAGGCATAGTGGATAACACTTTTTGTCTTTTTTAACTTAACTTCATTGATGAATCTTATCACTTAAAATGAATTTAAACACTTTAGTCCCAGGCATAGATAAATTCTCCAACCCAGTAAAGAAATGGGATTTTAATTTGGATGGTTTTATTCAGTAAATGCCCCCAAACCGTGCACTTTTTGAAAGGAAACAGCAGTTTTACTCTAACCATAGGAAGCAGCAGAAAGAATTTTTCATGGTTTAAACACAGAAAGAAAATACATTCATCTCTGTAGAATCATTTTTCCGTTTTCCAAAGGCATTGCCTACCCCTGCCAAAAATCTTGAGTAGAGGTGGAGGCTTTTTTTCCCACTGCTCTTTGACAGAACTGCTCTATTTTGGGGGGGG
>NW_020450949.1:324992-342612 GCF_003343035.1 Apteryx rowi | reverse complement strand
CAGTGGAGTCCTGTCTAATAAATTTATGAGAATGAGGTGGTAGCGTTTTATTTAAGAGCCCTACAGCTAAAAGTGACAGGGTCCCTGAGTGCCCAGTAATAAGGAGAGGAATTCCTCACCTTGGTGTGGTGAAACAACCTCCATGCCTGTTAAAGCAGATTGGCACCCTCTTAAAAATGTCAGGGAAAAAATTGTACATGTACTTTTTGATTCTTTGACTTTTTAACTATCTTCTTTCAGCACCAGAATTCATGTATAATGAAGAGATGACATCCCAGATACTATCCCTTGATGGGCCACAATGGTGCTCTTTCTAATTACAGGATGTGCTGCATGAAAGTGCATTAACTGCAGAAAGACAGCAGTGTTACAGGACGAGGAGGGAAGGTGTTGGATTAATGAGTTCCCAAATGCAGCACCTTTCACTGACTCTTTTCTTGCACAGTATTGCAGATCATTTTGATTGTTCTTGAGTTACACTGGAATTACACTGCTAGAAGCAGTGCATTTTGGAAAAACAGGCATTTACTGGGTAACCTGAGGGAATTGTATCTCTGAGGGCCTGTTGGCAGCCTCAGGAGCATTGCTGCCAGTTGCTCGTAACTGCCTCATTCTCAGGCCTATCATAAAGAGTCAGAATTTCCATTTCAAATGGTTGACAAAAACATCTACTAGTGACAGAGAGAGGAAGGGTTTTGTTTTGTTTTGTTTTTTCCTTTTTCATCCAAAGTTAGAAGCGGGGGGAGATTACCCAGTTCTCTTCAACTAGCTGACCTTGCTTAATGAGTTATAGCTCATGTCTCTCTGTCCCTTCTTATCTTCCCAGGTTGCTTCCTGTGCTTTGACTTTACTCAAGTTGAACAGGATCTTTCTACACCACCATGTCTAGTGCATGGAGGGTGGCGTTCTTCATCTGAAAGGCCAGCACAAGGGCTATATAGCAGCCAAGTTCCATGTGAGCTGGGAGAGGCTTTGTGTGCATCTCCACATGAAGGGAATTTTTTTCTGTACTTCCCTTTAGATTGGCTATTCGCTGATCTTACTTTACATCAGTGCAGATTTTCTTCCTGTTACTCTGCACAGTCTATCAAAATAGTCCTTATGTCAGGCTTAGGGGCCGCGTGGGGAAACTCTAGTGCCAGGTTCATTCTTCTCCGTTTTCATCAGCCAAGTAATCTGACAAGAAGTCGCAAACTTCACTGAAAGTCACAAGTTACATTATTCTAATAGGAAAATTCCTCTTCTCCCAGTACTCTGCAGCACAGTCGGAAAGGTCTCTCAACAGATATAAATGGAAGATAAGAGTCCAGTGAGCTATCAGAATGACCTATAGAAATGTCACCTGGGGAGACAAGTTAAGTGGTGCTGAGCTAGACTTTTGTTTCATGGGGATGAGTGAAAAAGAGATTCTGAGATTACTTTGAACACCTTAATCTAGAAGTGGCAGCTGGAGTTTTCCTGCTTCTTGGTTTTAATTCTCACTGGCAGCAACTTGAATTCATAGATCTAATTGCTGGTTCTTACTTCTGTGCAGGTGGCAACCAACTGGCCAGTTGTTGATGAATAATGCATTGGGTTAAAGGCTTCTGAGGGATAGTTATGTGGTCAAAGAGGTCACAAAAACTATTGTCAAGGCCTAAACACCAAATGGAGCTATAGCAACTTGATTAATTGACTAAATTAGGGAGGCTTTGACCTACCTCTCAGAAGTTTAATGAATTAGTTGATTAGTTACAGAAAGTTGTTTCACCACAGAAAAGCAGAGAAGGTCATCGGTCTCCAGAAAATGACTTACACTGGAAACTGCCAGATGATGCTTTTGCATGGACTGTTTTTCTCATTCCTGATGGAGTGAATGAGATTTCCAGACCCTGTGCAAAGCACGTGAGAGAGAAGCATATTAAAATTCTGCAAATTCTGCAATGCATGTGACCTTCCATTATTTTTCAGCATCTCAACACTGGTCAGCCTAGCTTACTTATTCATAACTTGTATATTCCTATTTTCCATGCTTCTTCCTTTCTCTATATCTCTTCATTTGCCTTGTTGATGTGTTGGAAGAACTTGCTGCTCTGCCTGCTGCTTTGCACAAGCTCTCTGTTGTATTCATTATGAAAGCTCATTCTCCGAACGCTACTTGAGAATGACCTAAAAAAAATAATTTTTGACCATGGGATTAAAATGTGATTATATCTCCCTGAAAAGACCTTTAGCAATAGCTGCCTGTTCCCCTTAAAAGAAAAATGCCATCTTTTTCATAATTATTGATGTTTGGCAGGAATTTTCTGAGTTGGGATTTATAAAAGGATTGGTATAATGGCCCCCAAACCTGATTTGGTCAATAAAGCAAATTGGTTTAAGTGAAAATAGGACAGCAATTGTAAACATGTTAGAAGAATAAAGTAATTGCAATCGATTGTTGATGAAATAGAAATTTATAGAAATTTTTAGAAATTTTCCAGTTTACTATGAGTTATTAGAATACATTATTGATTACACTAAAGCACAAATATTATTCCCTTTACTTTAGAATTTTTTCGATACATTTAACACCTTCTCTATTGTGTATAGTGAAAATAAAAAAGTAGGTACAGATTTGATAAGTATGCCTCGATGATGCAATTGCTGTTTTCATTCAAAAATATCCTATAACACTATTTCAGTGTAGGCTTAAAAGCTTGGTACCAATATGCACCCTAGAACAATGCTGAAAATCTGCTTTTAGTTTGGCTTAACTGAAGTGTAGTGGTAACAGTTTGAGATTAATCATGCTTATGATCTAACAGTTTTATGTGGAGATGCTAAAGTGGAATAGTCTGAGTTTGGGCTTCTGCCTCTGTTCACATTTCAGGGGCAAAACACAGATAAAATTGAGTACAGAATGTCTGCTGCAAATTCAAGGTGGGTTACTGGCATGTGATTTGAGGGTAAAAGATAAGTGATGGAAATGCAGCAGGAGAACCATAATGGGAACCTCCATCCACATACAGAGCTAAGTGCCTTTCTGTGTAAGGTTTGGAGCATTTTGACTGGGTGAATGTAGCTGGGAAAGTCAGAGTTGCAGGAGGAACTAAGGAAATCTTTAGGAAACCTGGAAGTAGAAGTTGTTCTAACTTTTGTATTTTTTACCTTGGAGACCGGATTCGTTGGTTAGAAAGACGTTCAGCCCCCTGAACAGAACTGCTGGCGGTAATGAGGGGCAGTCATGATGCCAGTTTGTATCCCAGCTGTGACAGAATAAAGGTGTACAAAGGATTTTTTCCAAAGCGCACTGACTATCAGGGGTTGAGACTTTATGTGTTACTCAAAAGGAAGAATTTCAGGGGCTCTCCCTGGAAAAGAAAATTGCTGAAGAATGTGCATGTTTTGGCTTGCCGGCTCTGTAACTGATTTGCGAGGGTTTTTTCTTAACCTATTCTGTTCCTTTGGAGAGCTGTAGATGATACTGCTGCACTGTATGCTCCTTAGCAGCCTTTTCTTAGGCACGTGATCTGAGTTGCTTGCTTTGCTTGGTCCCGCTGCTTTTTGATTGATTTCAGACCGTTTCTGGAACGTGTAAGAACCCCTCGCATAGCTGTCAAGGTCTCCACAAGTCTTCGGTATGCCTGACTGCAAGCAAAAGCTTCCTGTTCCCTTTGGGACCTCCATATAGAGTTTATAATAAGGTGTTGAATAAACAAGGACTGTCTGTATTAGCATTTTGGGGCTTGCTAATTACAAGTAGCTATGCTTCTAAAATGAGTTTCCACTTACATTTTCACCGAAACGCTACTGTGAAAAAGCCCTTGGTCTGAACTATCTCCTTAGGGGGTTAAAGCAATCCCCAGTATATTTTAATGGATTCTCATCAAATTACTGATCAGAATAAATGCAGGTGTCTTGGAGACTGAATATTTCATGTTAAGCCCTCCAATAAAGAATAGGATTGATTAGGAAATGTCACTTGTGATTTAAAAACTTAAAAGGTGAGAACACCAGGATATAATTAGTAACAGATCGTTTTTCTATTATTTATTCCTTGTTGTCTGAGTGATGTTGCACTACCTCACTAACTGACTTTCTCAGCCAGTTCAACCTGGTTACTTGCTAACAAAGGTGTTGCCTGAACTGCAGGTGGGGTCTGCAGTCTTGGTTGCCTCCCATACATCAGAGAAAGTACAGTGTCATTTTTTTTGTGTCTTTTTTTTTTTTTTTTTTTCCTATCCGTTGTTGCAGCCTTTTCAAGGTAGTTGACTGTTCCATACAGGTCAGTTCCAGCCATGTGGATACTCCTGTCTGACACTCCAAGGAATAAAGGAAATTCTGGATCAACTTGATGCTTGAAATTCTTGGTCCATCCAGAAAAAATATTCTGGTGACACAGGCCTCTGTCCTCTTTGCTCTTTCAGCAGAAATCCTTAACAGACTGAGAGACTCACGTCTCTAACCACAAAAGATGCAGGCTGCTGTTCCTGACAGCATCATCTCAGAGAATGCTGGAGCCTTGCTCTGCAGCTACCTTGTTTTGTTGCATGGTGTATGGCACACCAAGTGGGGCATCAGCAGGAGAGTGCTGCACCACATGGAAAGGTGTAAGCAGAGTTTGATTAGGTGTTACTTAAAGTAACTTCAAAATTAAGAGGAGAGTCGTTATCCTGAACAAGAAGATCCACCTAGAAGCTTAATCTGGTTTGTCTAATCTACTTTGAATTTACACCTCGATTTACTTTTGGTTAATTTTCCTGTGTCCCCATGCATGTAATCCTTTAAATCAACGAAGTACGTGAAATGAGAGAAAAAGATCATGGCAATCATATTTGTCATCTGTTTTCCTGAGCTGCTACATATATTTCTAGCCTGATCCATCCCCTTCTCATTTTGAAACAGCCACTCATCCTTCCGCTTATGAGCAGCTCCTTATCTGGTACTTTCAAAATCTCTTCTCCCTTTGATCAGAAATGTATTGCTTTGCAGCTCGTGTGGCGCTGTTATGAATGAAGGTCCCAGTGCAACAGTTACTTCCACATCTCTAGATTCTTTTTCTCTTCCTAACTGCTTTGGAGTGGGGTAAGCAGGTAAACTGGCAAGGGAGGCCAGCCTAGAGGCTGGTTCTGGAATTTAAAGAAGTGGGAGAAGGAGACTTGTGTGTCTTTACGGGATTCCCACCTCCATTCTCGAGTTCTGGGTTTTGTTTTGTTTTTCCTTCAGAAGAGACATAAGACAAAGAGCAATAATGAATTGCAGTAACTCCCTACTGAGTCACAAAGATGAGTTCAGCCCTCACTGCATCTTGATGTTAGACTGCTGTTCCCTTCCTCTAAGGAAACTCATTAAAATGCATTTAGGGACACTTGTTTCTCACAAACTTGCACATGCAGCGTTAACTCTATCCTTGCTGAGAAGCTGCATATGTTACACTAGGCAAAAGGGATTGTGCTGTTATTTACACTGGCAGCTTCTGAGGCTTACATCTAACCTAGTTCAATAGCTATCTCCCTGGGAGATGAAATACCTGTTGAGAAAGCTACATATTTTCTTTTCTCTTTTAATGCAGACTGTTCAATTCAGCATCGACCACTTACTGTCATATGATGAAATTAGTGTTCTCTTGCACAAAGAAAGGCAACAAAAAGAGGAGTCATATTTAAAGAGTAATTTTAGCAGCCAAAGCCTGTAAGATAAAAGGCCCACTAATGAGCAGAATCTTTTGGGGTCCTCAATTCCTAATTTAGTTGGAATTTTTTTTATTTCAGAAAAGAGTCAGAGCCCTGCAATACTGTTTTAATTTCCAATACTAACCTTAGAGGAGTTAGTATGAAATACCTTTGTCATGTCTACCCTGAAACCCAGAGAACAGCATTTTCAAAGAAGGAAGAAGTATCTTCGCTCAGAAGATTTAGGGAGGAGAGAAATGCTATATTATGTTCCCTTATTTGATAGAGATGACTAAATGTTTGACCAATAGAACAGGAGATGTTCCAGTTGCTAAGCTGACTCATTTTAACAGGCAGCTTGGAATTTTGCTGGTGTAAGTGCTTATTTGTGGGCTGCTGCACATTTGACCCAGGATCTTTCCCAAACACACATACTCTTTCTTCCACACAGAGGCAAGGAAGAACCATAGTGTGCCACGCAGCTCTGTCTTCATATGTTATCTGTGACCTTTATTTTCTCCCTGGGTTTTGCTTTCTCAGGCTTTGCTTTGAGCATTAGCCTTCCTGTCTTCTTCATGCTCTCTTTCAGTATCTTTCACTCAGCCATGCACAGCTCTGCAGGTGCTTGCTAAAGCTGAACAGTCTGTCTATCAGCGGAATCAGAGCTGGGTTCAGCACATGGTACTGAGGGGAGAGTGCACAAGGTATCGTTTCTTGCCATTTGTATCTGCAAATGCAGTTGATTCTTTTAGAAATTTGATGTACTGGAATAAAAAGTCCATAGCTGTCTCCTGATCTGAAAAGACTTTTTGAAGAGATCTCCCACCAACCATTGGAAGGCAATTAATTGTCAAATTACATTTCAGATGAACAGCATACAGTATTTTAGAGATTAATTCCTCTGGAAATTTGATCTTCCATCACTCTAGATACTACTTTTGAAATAAATGCCCTTTTTTCTCAAAAATAGAATGTGAGCCTATAAATAGAAATCATATTGTGAATTCAGATTGAAACTGAAATCACTGATATAAAGCATTCAAGCTACAGTCTTTGGAAAAGTCTGATTATGATAATTTCATAACTCTTAGGAGTATATCGTGCAGCCAAAAGTATGAGAAGACCTAGTCTCTTTTTTTCAAATATAGTAAGTGTGGCCATTGATCAGGATCATCTGGTCCATTCTCCATCCCAGCTTTGCACTGATAATGTGCACCTCTTCTGTTTGTATTAGCTTTGTTGGATTTGAATAAGATTCAATTTCCTGACATCTAAGGCTCTTTGTACCTTACAATTGTTATTTTTGGTTATAAAAGAAAACATATTCCTTCCAAGATTTGGTAAATGATACATCGTAGTGTGTGTAAGGTTCACGTATGAATTTCTAAGAACTAAAAGTTCCAGCATTCATCTCATAATTATCTTGTGGACTAGAGATCAGACTGTTGACTTATATGCAAGTTACATAGTTTACCAGAAGTATAAAGGGGAAGGTTATGTGATGGTTTGCATAGTCTGAAGAGTTAGTTTGTGGACATAGTGTTTACAGATATTTCAAGAGCAGTTTGGGTTTTGTTTTTTCCATTGGCAAGATAAGAAAGGTTGGAGATGGTGTGGTACATTGTATGCTTTTCAAGTAATTTAAACATGGTCAGTTGTAACTGCTTCTTGGACAATTTAAACTTAGTGTCTATAACGTGAATTTACTTAAAGGGGAGCAGCAAAGAGAATGTCTCAGAATTTAAATTTGGACTGTGCTTAGAGGGCTTTGCTGAGATTGTAGAAGGCAGAGGGGAGACCTGAGCGTAATGCCTAGCATTGCTGAGATTTAACTTTTTAAGGTGTGAGAAACACCTGCACTGGGAAATCCATCAGTGTCAAGGAGAATGGCACAAACCATTCTTGGGTCCTGAGTAAGTGGTCTCAGGCTACCTGTACTTCACCTAAGAGATTTCACTGAAATTTTCTTTTCCATCATGATATTGTAAATGTACGTGAATCCTGTGCTAAGAGTGTCTCTGTCATATCTATGGTAGCAGAGGTTAAGGAAGTACTCAAAGCCATGCCTGGAGTGAATGGGAGAAACTCCTGCTTCTCTGCCAGCAGGGCAGTTCTCACAGCCGTGCTGCTGCTGCCAGAACAAACAAATCCCATTTCCAGCCATATGGGGATCAATCACTCTGCAGCTGTCTGCACACTCCACAAGAAATGAAATATTGGACAGAAAGAATTATGTGTTGACAACAGACCTTTTCCAGGTATTTATGCAAATACAGTGGGTTGCTTTCCATAGCACTGCCTCCATGCTCATATATTCAGCTGAATATGTATGATTGAAACCATCCTTGCTTCCCAGGTATTGGTAGAAAACTAGGATGTTTACTGCATGTACTTTTTACCAAGCAGACTTGTCCTAACAGACAATAGAGTCGGCTACAGGGAGACCAAGGATAAAATGGAGATGAAGGAAGCCAGCTCTTGGATGACTGCTCAAGTGCAGATACTGGGTCAGTGCTGGAACCTGAGCCCCAGGACTCCCCATTAGGATCCCTCTCTATTATGAAATCCAGCATATGGGAATAAGATAGGAGAAGTAGAGGTCAAGTGTTCCTAACAGGAATGGAGTTGTTTGATGTAGGGATTGTTATTGGGATTTGCTAAACAGGGTCATTTCTCTTCCAACCCCCTCCTTGTCACCCCCTGGGACTGCCAAGAACAAGACTGTTAAGTATGTGCCCAGCTGACAGCTTGGCTTGATCAGCTTTCCCCAGAGATACTGAAGCTGTGTTCCACAGGAGCCGTGTGCTGTTGACTGGAAGCACATTTCTGTAACACGAGGAATGTGGCGTGTGACACATGCTGGTGTTTGCTCAGGCTGTGGGCCTTTGGCTTCAGCCCTTCAGGAAGCATACATCTTCCAATCCTAAATCTGAGTGATTCCTAGAAACCACATGTCAGTTTGATTAAAAAAAAAAAATAGAAGAAGAAGAGAAGAAAGGAAAAAAAAAACCTTTGAAACAAGTAACAATGGCTGCAAGCAACAGCGGAAGAATGCTAATGCTTCCCTGATGGGAGTAATGCAGCATACGGACAGTGTAAGGCTCATGGCACCTGCAGGGAGCAGACAACAATATTAATGCCTTTTACGTCTGATGAGGCAATTGCTGGAAAAACCTTTCCGTGAGTCCTTGCTTGTTGGCAAGGTGAGAAAGATTTTCAGAGTGAGAGGGTGTGTGAGGAGCTGCTGTGCTTGGCAGTTTGCCCTTCCTGCATGTCTGCAGGTGCTGCTGTCGCTGGTCAGAAATACTGTCTCTTGTCTGTGCTTTACTGTCAGAGCTGCTGCAAGGCTTTCTGGAACTGAGGACAAAGATGAGGGCAATATAACCCCACAAGATGAAGGGCCATGATGAAAGCCATGGGGTGACTGCTGCAAGAGAGGGACACCCCTACCGAGATCCTCACTGCTCCCCACACCTTGGTGGCCACATCTGCACAGCCTGCCTGGCTACCTGCCTCCAGTTGTGCAGGGAGGAAACGAGTTCAGCTGTTGGGGAAATGTGCTTTTCTTGAATGCTTGTCCCATTTCTTCTGGCCAAAGTAGATAGACTCTATGGCCACCCCTTTCTGAAGCCGCTTTGACAACCTAGCAGCTTTTCAGCTTTAGATAACTGCCAGTGCGTAGGGCTGGCCTTTCCACCATTCATTGTTGAGCACACGTGCCTGCCAAGTAGAGGAAGAAGAGAGAGAATCTTTTGAAAAAGATTCTGAAAACTTTGAACAGCCTCCTCTCCTGACCTTTGGTACTGATGAAGCTGGGCTTTGCTATCACCAGCCCTAACCCTTCTTCTTGGCCTTGCATCCCGCTCTCACTGCAGTGCCACACAAAAGAGTAAAGGATGCATCCTTTATAGTTATAGGGCACCCTTCTTGTCATGGTACGCTGGTCCTTGCATTCCTCCCTCTTTGTGGCACTTTATCCTGCAGTCTCCTTCCCAAGCCCAGCAGCATGGTATAAACACGCTCAAAAGTGTCCTTGTGGAGTCCTTCATCCCTCACTGTTTGTCTGGAGCTGCTTGGTGACATAATGAGCCTTTGTCAAGGAGTAAATGAGTTCAGAGAAGGAACGACCTGACCCAACACTTTACAAGTGATTAGTAGCGAGTGATGCTGCCTGGTAAGGAGCAGAACGAGTCCACAGACGCTCAACAAAGCTGACTTTTCCTGATATGGTCTCTCCTCTCTCAGCAGAATCATAAAGCCATTTTCTGCAATGGCTGCGAACTAAGCAGTCAGTTGTAGGCAGAGGATGGGAAGCTGGAAATTACTACAGTTCTGTCCTTACTAAATAAAGGTTGAAATCATTAATCTCAGTTTATCTGGATAAAAGTTAAGTTATATTCCAGACACTGATGTCTGCTCTCCTTTTGGTGACCCTGTAGCTACTGTGATATCAGGAAACAGACTGCAGAGATAACATGTTTAGGAGAAAGACTGGAAACATCTCCTGCAGTTCAGTCAAATTTAGAGGGATTCGCTGTTTTTGCATGCCTGCACTCAGGGTGCGAGTACATCACTCCAGCCCTACCCCATAGTGCCTCAGTACCTGACTTTGCATCTACTCTGAAAGCTGCGTATTTTCCACTTGTGGGTTCAACCGGCAGGGGCAAATGATAAATACACAATGTCTTGTGGTGGTGAGTCAGTGAAGCGGCAGGTAAACTCTAGCATTCATGTTGCACTGAAGAGCACTCAGCAAACAGTGCAATTGCAAACATAATAACAAGCTTCCCCTACAATCTACTTCCTCTCCTGTTTATTCCTGCATTCTTGTCTTCATTACAAACTTCCACGTAGTTGCAAAGAAAGTAACTTCTCAGTGTTCGCATTCTTAGGTTCTGCTGCTTTAGCCATTTTTTTTAAAAGAAATATACTTTAGACAACTATTATTCAGCATATTTTATGGTATTGTGCCCTGGTTTGAATACATAAGTTACTAAGCTATTTAATTCAGCGCTTTTTCTGTGTAGTTTGAAGGCATAACTCAATTTGATTTCAGCTTCTGTAGCAGCAGGGTGGAAAAGCTATCTCAGTTTGGGAAATTTAACCTTTGTTTGCTACAGACAGAACTTCTGCCATATTGTCAGTGTTCCTCTAAGAGGTTAGCTAGATCGCTTTGCTGTGTTGTGTTGTGGAGTATCTGTGATGTGGCATTTTTCCAGGTCTTCCCTGATATGTTACCTCTCCTCATCTGACAAGTCTCTGTAATTCCTCTGTTACATTTCTTACACTTCCCAGAAATGCTGTTGCCTTCCTTCCAGTGTGTCAGCTGCTGTCATCTAAGAAGATACCCAGGTTGCTCTAGTATGTTACTTGGACATCTTATGTAACTTGCTTTGGCATATAGACTCTGCAGGTGAAGAATGACTTGGGGTTTGGTGGTTGTTTCTTTATCATTCTGGTTTATTCCCCAATTCCCCTCTTTTTTTTATCTTTCTGGTTTATTCCCCTGCTAGTTCACTAGCTCTTACTTATTTATTTATTTTCTTAAATTCTCACAGCAAATGAGTCGAACTGCTGGCTATTGATGTCGCCTCCTGGTTTGCTTGAAACTTGTGAAAATTGTCTGTGAATGGACCTGGCAATGGTGAATCTGCCTCATTGTGCCAATATGAGATATTTAGCAAGAAGCAAGGGATTTCTACTGTGCCCGCCTCTGTGCTCTCACCTGTGTTTCCAACCCTCAGGATAAGGTCACACAAATGTATGCATGCTGCTACAACTTATCTGTGAGCAGCTTTCCAAGCCGATGCCTCCACTTGGGAATGTGTTTCCAATAGTTTTGTTTCCTGGGCTGCAGGGAAGTGACCTGCTCTTGAGAATCAATAACATCAGTCGTATTTGTAGTTCAGAATTCAAGCTTACAACAAAAGCCTGTTATTGTATTGCTCAAGACAGAAAATCATTTCTGTAGATTCCTCACTAAAGCAACAGATGTTAGCCATAGCTGTGGGAGCCGTACCAGCCATGATAGCACTGTGACTTACTGCTTTGCGAGTTCAGCACTGAAAACATGCACAATGCTCAAATAGCCCAAAGATGAGGGGCTTATCTCCTCAGAAAGTTGCAGTGTAGAGACAGACCCTTAGCCAAAGATTCAGGAAAGAGAGAGACAGGCTTTTGTTTTTAATGACTCCACATAACCGCTCTGAGTATATTTCTCTAAGACATCATGGGAAAACTTGCCTCCTGCATAAGATTCACAGTGAAGAGTAGGCAATGGTTTGGTGAAAGAGGAGTGTAATGGATTTCACATATAAGCAACAGGACTGAAAAACAAACAAAGCTGCAAGTGGGGAGGAAGTATCCCAATTACCCTGGTGATAGGCCAGACCTGGGACACACCAGCCTCCTGCCCGAAAGAAGTCAGTGGTTCAACTGCTGGATGTGCTGGGGGAAATTGCACACTATGTTCAAATGCTGTGGATACTGGGGACAAGTTCTGCCTTTGCTGGATGGGAGGCCAGATTTCATTCCTTGTCCTGATACCGTTGGCTTCATAAGTTTGTTTTTGCGGACCATGGCTCTTCCTGGCTCTTCCTATAATAATCTGGGAAAGAAAGTGTCACTTGGTTTTCTAGCCGTGCTCTGCACTGGAGTGACATGAATCCCATAACTCACAGTAACAACCAGTCTCCTCTGAGTCCACTGGTCAGGAAGACAAAACATGCTTTTGGGATGTTCTTTCCAACGCATTTGCCCTGCCCTACCCTGCCAAAAACTCTCAAACCCATCTGCCGCAGGATCTTCTTACTTACAAAGACTTGATATTTGAAGAGTGAGTGTGAGACTGCCCTGATTAAAATTTAATGAGGCTTGGTATTATTGAGGGCCCTTTAGTGTCATTTCTGCATTCATCAGCAAATAAATATATCAGCTGGTGATGTGTGGGTGAGTCCCATCTCTCCCAGCAGTCTGGACTGACACGAGGTCAACTTCTGCTGGAGCTTATACGTGGGGAGTGTGTGACTCAGGCCAAGGTGGGGAGCCGGGGGGCCGTTAATTTTCTCTCCAGCAGCTGCTGGAGCAGGGGTTTCCTTTTATTTGTTATTTGCATACTTTAGCCATTGGAATTGAATTTGTGCCCATTAAAACTAAATTAGCACTGCCTGGAATTTTAAATAGGCTCTGGCAGAGCAGCCCATTAACTCTATCAGAGCAGCTTCTGCAGTTCCCTCGTCTCTGAAACAGACACACAATTTGCACTGGAAACCACTGCAAAAATGTGGATTATTTATACATTCTTGAGGATAATCAGAGTGCTGATATTAGTGATAATGTATTACAGTTTTGAAAGCCATCAGTGTGGCTCAGAGCTAGGTTTAACTTTTTGTACTTCATAAAAGGTATGGTGTAAAAATCTAAGCAAATTGGTTTACAGTTCCTTGGTTTTAATACCATATTATTTTTCAAGTTTTCTCCTTCTTATATCTTTGTTTCTGGCCTTAGCTCTTTCATTTCTGCAGAGCTAAAGAGAAAAATACAAGCAGTCATGACCTATGTTAAGTCTACCAAATTATAACATGATGGTGCCTAAACAGGGTTTTGTAAAAATTTCTCTAAAAATTTAGAAAATATTATGTTCTCTGTTGTTCTCATTTAGGATTTCCTACAACATAATAATCTAACAATTTATTTTGTGTGTGTAAGGGGAGGGGTTAACTGTAGAAGATTCTCATAAACTGTTAAGTATGCCCACATTTTTTTCATAAGGATGAGCTCAACTTAAAGTAAGCTTTCTATCTACGTGTGTTGGAGGGCATTCGTTTGTTTTGGATTTTTCAAAGCAGAAACTTTTCTGTTCTGGGGAAAGACCGCTTTGGAGGAGGGAGCAGAACTACTCTGTATTCAAGGTGATCTCTGCAGCAGTTGTGAAGCAGAGAGCTAGCAGTTTTCTAGCTCTTTTTCTCTTAATAGAGAGACTCTTCCAGGGTTTCCTTGTTTTTAGAAAGAAAAACCTGCCATGAAAAGGCAGCGTTGTAACCTTCCCAGCGTTGTAGCAGGGGGCACAGCTCCCTCTGGTGCCAGGAATGGACGTTCTGCACACTGAGGCAGGTGGTGGTTCGCCCTGGGCAGCCCAGCGCAGCGGAGAGGGACATCCCACCCGCGAGTGAGCAGCCCGAAATGGCTCCGCGCCTCCCTGGCTCTTGGCTCAGGATGCTCCGATTTCTCTTGCAGAGGTGACACAGCTCTGCTTGGGGAGGTCTTGGGTTTCTGTCACATTTCAGAGACTCTGGCTGCTGCCATGTTCCCTTTCATTGTTAGCTAATGGCAGGAGACGTGAGCAGAAAGGGGAGGGTTTTATCCATAGGAATCAGATCGTCTGCTAGCTGACAGTGAAAAATCCTCCTGTGCTGTGACAATGCAGACAGCTGCTGTGGCAATAGCTGCGTCCGCGTCCTGGCTCCGTGCAAAGGAAGGGCTCTCTCTGGGAGGCGAAGGGCAGTTTGCAGCATGATACACGTAATGCCAGAAGTACCTACCTTTCTGCCCATTTTACATACAAACACACATGCACTATTTTCCCAAAAATAAAAAGCAGTATGAAAGGATTCGTTTCCATCTCTAAACTTTAACACCAACTTTCTGCACAAAAATTTTAATCTAATACATAACTAGTTTGTACAATGCGACTCTGAGGCAAAAAAGTCTGCATCCATTCACTATGTTGGCATGCAAAAGTAGTTGCATAATCTTAAGGAAAGTTCCTGATATTTCAATATGTTCTCCCTTCATCCTCTCCATTTTTACCAATGCATTCGAATTAAGATTCCCAATTTGTTAGGATTCTTTCCTCCTGCTGCATTTTATGTACAGTGTCAGTGTTAACTGTTCCCATAAAAATATTGAAAGTTGCAAATATTTTGGAACCCTTAAATTTGAAGTGCACCAAATGGATTTGCCACAGCCTCCAAGACTCTGTGTCCCCAGTCAGTTTGCACAGGTCCATGGCTTTTCCCTGGCAAGCACACCATCTCCCTCTCCTTCCGGCTCCCATGCAGTTACTCTGCTTTGCTCCAGTCAGTCAGTCTGTGGCATATGTGGCAGTCTGGCACCCCCAAATACCAGTCTTCCCCTCAACAATTTTTCTGCTCTTTAGAGACCCCTTCTTGATGACATGCCCCGCTTTAAACCACAAACTGGATGTTGACTCCTTGACCTTAAGTCTGGAGTCCTGCTGGCTAAGACCCAGGGAGTGGCCCTGGCTATTTGGTGTCTGAAGGAACACACGCTTTCCTCTCCACCTCTCACCCCCATCCCAGATATGAAAGTCCCATGTTAGGTGGGCCTTTTTGTGGCCCTTTCCGGGAATGCAAACAGGATTCAAGTAGCTCTGTCAGGTCTGGCAACACTACTTGCTCAACAGCTCTGTGAATAAATGGACACTTGCATGATAGATTTACTGTTAAAATAATATCTTTTGTTTGATAGTCTTTAATGAGAAAAGAGCAAATATACCTGGACAAAAGAGTGCATTTTGTTTACAAAGAGTGGAATTTAAGTTAAAGCTTATTCTTTGCAGAGAAAACCATGTTCAATCAGCCAAAGATACTGTCACACAGTTTATGAAACAAGGCTTGGCTGTCTGTTCGTGGTACAAGCCAGGATTCTCAAATGTTATTGGATCGTATATTTGATTTTTTTCCATGATTTTGAAATAAGTGAATGGAACATCACACTGGTGTTCTTCCAACATTACGTACTTCTGAGCAGTCCCTGCTCCAGACATTGCTCAGGCATGCTTCCATCAGGCCCTTTTGTTCACTTGGCTATATGCATATGTCTGTATAATGGTAAGATAACTGAGAAACTTTCTCATCTGAGCACTGAGAAATGGGTCAGCAGTACATAGAAACAGACATACATTGTTTTCCTCCTGTGCCAAGTCTGTTCTTCTCTGTTCCTGGAATGTCCAAAAATGCTTTGTGGCTTTGCAGGCTGAGGGAGGTCACGCAAATGTGGGTCACTTTGTCCCCAAGCATGAAGTGATACACATCCTTTTCTTCCGTGCTGCACCTCGTAAATCGTAGTAGCACTCCGAGGACAGGCGCAAGGCGTGCAGCACAGGGACAGAGGCTGCCTGTTTATCTCTGTAAATTGCAAGGCTCTGTCCTGCAGTTTTTCTTCATGTAATAGACTATAGGTATCAATCTACAGTCAGGATAAATTTAACTCCTTCACTTCTACAAAACCAGCACTTATGCACCCTTTCCCTCCCAGGTTGGAATGAATAATACAGGGCTCCTTCCCCCCTCCTACCCCTGTGCAGAAGGAAATGTTACCTGAAGACTGCAGAGTTGTTCCTTTATGTGTATGTGGGGGGGGGGGGGGCGCGGGGGGTGTCCAGATAATCGAAGACCTAGCAAATTGCTGTGCTCTGTGCATTTCAGTAACGCAGTTCCTTTCAGGCTGGCAAATGTGAACCCATTTCAAAGAGGAAAAAAATGATGATTTTGATTTTGTTTTTCAACATAGAACTGGCACAAGTTAAACCTCAGTACTTCAGCCCTGATGGGCAGGCAATGAGTGGAAAGAGGAAGAGATCTGGTGCCGGATTTGGCACATAGATCTGATGGAAGGCCCAGGAAATTAATCAAAACTCTCTTCAGCAGCCAAGTCCGTAGGATTTCCCTTGGATGTGGCAAGCACTGCCCTGGTGCCTTTAATAGCAGGACTCGTGTTTCTGCGGACTCAGGTTTCCACGGAGCAGCTAAGAAGAGAAAGGCTGGGCAACAGGACTGTGACTCAGAGCAATGGAAAACAAAATTCTTTAAAATTTGATATAAAGTGGCCAATATGACTCCTGTGCAATTGCTTTGAATCCAATTAATGCTGCCTGAGTAGATGTTAGGAATTATAAAGAGGAATACGATTCTGAGCTTGTCACCTAAACTATGATAATATTCCTTCAAAGGAGGCACATTTGCAAACATTATTAATTACCTGGGGAACCATTCAGTGTTTAAACTGAATTAAGGGGGAATGGGGTTTTGTGATTTCAGGTTTGATTGAGAGAGAGATTACAGTATTCTCAAACAATGGAACGTTTCTTTGTTGTAGGCCTAGCAGCGAAATATGTGGAGTCAGTCTGCACTGAGCCCCCCACCACGCCAAAACCAATTTACCAAGAAGGATATTATGCAAGGAATTACCTGCGGGCTAAAGGGCTTTTAGAAGTGTTTAGCATAGGCTTCTCTAATCAGAAACACCCTGGAGTGTGTAGCTAAAATTCAGCTTTTTTGTTTTGAATGAAGGGACATTCAGCTTTAGGATGAAACTGAGCTCTTTTGGTTTTGATAGTTCTCAGGATGAGCTGTGGATACCCTTGCAGTGGTTCTGAGGGCCCCTGCAAGAAGGGAAAAACCCTTCTTTAACTTAGCCGAACTTTGAGAACCAGGAGAAACGTATGTTTGAAAGCTTAGCTCTGGCAGACGTGACTGGTGCCTGCAAACAGCGCCTGGTGAGCTCCAAACAAATGCAGCTCTGTATCCGCAGGTGTAGGTACCACCGTGGAGACACAGGCTTCCCATAAGTCTTTCCCGTGCTCATAACTCAGTCTGATGTGGAGAAGATTTCTCAGGGGTGGCCCATGCAGCTTTGCTATCTTTACTGTGCACTTAAATGATCTATTTGACTTTTCATTCATCTGCTCTGGGTTATTGTCGACACAGCACTAGTTAGAGGCCTTTGTTTGAAGCGTCCTCTGGGAGGTCTGCGTAAGGACAGTGGCCTTGTTGCTGGAGCGCTCTGGTTTCTGGCTACGTAAGCGCCCCACCAGCTGCACCGAGCGGGGAAGGCCGAGGCAGGCCTGCCGAGCGGGCGCCGTCTTCGCTCCAGCAACACCAAGGCCCCTCTCAGCCACAGGCCGGCGGCGGTAGGGGCACTGGAGGCAGGAGGGCAGCAGCCACTGGGGTGGGGGCAGTTGGGGC
>NW_020450949.1:240138-323955 GCF_003343035.1 Apteryx rowi | reverse complement strand
GCAGGGGCAGTTGGAGCAGGGGCATCTGGGGCGGGGCAGTGTCAGTTGGAGTAGTGTCAGGAGAGGCAGGAGGACAGGGCAGTTGAGGCAGTGGCGGGGCAGTGGCAGGGTAGGCAGGAGGACAGGGGCAGTTGGGGCAGTTTGGGCTGGGCAGTGGCGGGGGGGCAGGAGGATGGGGCAGGAGGATAGCACTGGGACGGGGAGCAGTGGGGTAAAGGGTACTCACTCTAATAGTCGGATGATTGACATCTTGCCAGGGATCCTTAGAGGCTCAGGGGGCCACTGGGTGACAGCATGCCTGCGGAAGGTACGGTGTTTCTGGGCTCTTGATTTGCACTGCTGTTTGCACTACCTGAACCTTTTCACCATTCCCCAACGCGATGGCCTCATCTTGCCTGGTGGAACAGGGTGACTGGAGAACCGACACAGGTGCCTCAGGTTTGTGAGCCACGCCGTTAGTGATATGAAGTGGTGGTGTTTTCCTGGGGCAGCCCAACAGAACTGTTCCCTGGAGGGAAAACACATCTTGGGCTTGCAAATCCAAAGCTAAAAGGTACTTTGGATGGTATCCAAAGGGTCTTTCTCTCTCTTCACTGTATGTAGGCTGTTGGACCCAAAAAGTTACCTCACTCATATACTCTTGATGATCCCCTGTGCTCAATAGCAATGGGGTCAACTCAGGCATGACCTAAATTTGTTATTTTTTGAAATATGATTTTAAGTCTTTGCTTTTGTTCTTTTTTTTTTTTTTTAATTTAAACTTTTGCATCCTCCTGTTATTTGCCTTCTACAACCTGAAGGGATGTGTATTTATTTTGTTTAGTTATTAATGAGAACTGAGGTTTTCATGTAATCCCAGACCTCCAGAAGTTGAAACTTTGAGAACACAGTTTAGAAACCAAGAGACATTAAAATCACTGCATTCAGCAGTGCTGTTTACTTTCCTTTCAGACCCTGAGCTCCTTGAAGTTGCTTCTGACTCTCAGAGACTGGAGGGAAGCTCTGGGCCCCAGACCTTCCTGCCAAGCTACTCTCTCTGTCCTGCTGGAGCTCTTGGGGCATGTCTAGACAAGGATGTCAGTCTCTCTTTTCTCTTTACTTTCAAGAAGTTAACACAGTCTTTCCATTTGAGTCTCTAAACAGTTAAGTAGAACACTGGCTAGAATTACTGCTGCTGGAATGCGCTGATGATAATAGTTGCCTCCTACAGGTAAGATGAGAATAGCCTTTTGCACACAGACCACCCTGACAATGTGCCAGCTGACAAAAATGAGGGAATTTATGCAGTAAGTTTTGCAGATGCTCTAATGAAGAAGCCTGTCTTTTCCACCTTCCAGGCTGCTTTGATGGTATAAATTTGGGTTTTCCTCATGATCTTCCCACATTGCTGGGCTGGAGCCTGCCAGTTACTCTGTTCTGCCTGGTCTCTGTGGGCTTAGCAATGCCACATGCTGCTACCTGCCAGGTTAGAGCAGATGGAATTGTAGGTACCCAACCAATTTCCCAACAAACAGAGCTATTCTGGGAGAGGTAGTTGCTCGCTCCTGCTGGTCCATGCCCACCAAGCCAATTCTGGGAGTTGCCACAGAGTCTCTTAAGCCAGAAAAGTTGAAACATTGTGATGTTTTCTGCTTGGAGAGGGCAGATGGGAAAAGGATACAGCTGCCTTTAAATAATACTGTAGCAGTCCAACTGCTTCTTGCATGCTAGTGGTAGACATGGATAATATGACCCTTGAGCAGGCAGGACCAAGATCAGATGGGGCTTGTGGCTTATGTACGCCAGCAAAGCTTTATGTGTTGCAGGCAATAAAAGACAGCACAGTAAATAACCTGAAGTGCAGGCTGAGTAATAATTCAATACAAGACTGGTATAAGAGCAAGACTGCATTTCTGTTAGCTAAAAAAAGAGAACAAGCCCAAGAAGGAAGGAAAGATACAGCTCTTGATGGCAAAGAATAGCTAGCCCTGACTGCAATGTAGCTGACCTCTTCCTGGGTTACATGTATATTTTGGGGTTTGCTCAGTCCTTATGTTGCAGGCAAGCTCCATTTCCTAGTGTGGTGCAGGTAGCAACGCATGCAAAGGACACTGCAGTAAGGACCATAAGGATTACATGTAATATATTATGTTAGTCAGGGAAGTACGTCATTACCTCAGGCCAGGATCTCTTTTTTTCTGACTTCAGTATACAGACATCCTCAGCTTGTCCGAACTGACCACTTCCCAAGCCAAAAACACCAGACCAGCTTCTCACTTTCAGCAGAGCTTCTTGTCTGAGAGTGAGTCACAGAGCTAGTTTCAGCCCCCCACTTTTACAGGCAGCTCTGCACCTGAATGGACTTAGAGCATCCAAGAGCTGGAATTTGTCTATTTTAGAGGACTGCTGTGTGAGTCCTTTATGAGCCCTGCCCTTGTCTAGTACATCCTCTTTCTTCTAGACATGTGTGGTATTAGAGTCTCCATACTGAAGTTGAGATGAGAGACTTTTTCTATAAGCCACAGAAATTTGGCATTTCTTTAATTGCAACATCTAGTTCTTGTGCAAATTGTCTTTGAAAATGCTGTCAGACAGTATTTGCCACTTTGCTCAGCTGTGAATTGATGATGCGACTCAAGGATTTCAGGGGATTTAGCATGGAAATAACATCTTCCTTTGACCCTTGAGTTGTTGCTGTCACCAGAAGGTAAGGGGTTTTTTTTTTTCTTTGTAAAATGGGAAAAACACCAGCAACTTTTGTAGCATTTCTAGCTGTAAGGAGCCTGTTCTTTGTTCTTTGAATTGCTAAGCAACTGTGGCCCATTCTCTCACAGGGAGCAAATTGAAACATTGATTTATCTATTTGTTTTGCAACTAGCACCAAGGCTTCATTACTCCATTCCCTAGGGACACACTCCCACATGCTCAGATTGGAAATTAACACTTCTTACCAAGAAACATACATGGCTTTGTTTTTAATTTGAAGAAAAATCCAGAAGTGTAATGCTTTGCTAGCTGTGTGTAGCCATGGGCTGTTTCAGGCAGAAAACATGGAGTCTCCCTTCGATGGGCTATTAGCTGTTGGTTTCATAGGTCTGATCCAATATGTCATTTGAACTTTATATGCCATCTATAGGTGTGTGACTTATGCCACTCATAACTGTACTTCAACTAGTTATTTAGAGACACATAGACAGTTGCAAGCACAAAGCCAAATTCAGCAGCAATATAAACAGAAATTTAAAATGCATATCGAATACAAGTGAGAAAGTGAAGTGACATATCCCGAACTGGCACACAGCAGGTGAGAAGAGGAAGAGGGGTGTTAAAGCAGGGCAGAAATCTGTTCAAGAGGTGCCAGACTTTGTGCAGGCTTTCTGGTGATGTTTTACACAAGTTGTCTAACCACATGAATTTACAAATTTGCAAATCGTGCAGGCAAAACATAGAAGTCTTAGTTTTACAAAACTGTATAAGAGGTTGGTAGCAACAGCCTTGGTGATGGAAGATACTGCTTCCCAACGCTGTGCTTGTCAGACACCCTTAAGCCTAGACTTGTGAAGAAGAATTGATTTCAGGGACAGCAAGCATGGTCCATTGCATAAGAACTATTTAATGCTTTTGCTAAGTCTCCCAGTTACCTCACAGCTTGTTGGAGGAGCTACAATCTGAGAGTTGGAACTGTGCATGGGAGCCACCAAACATCCCTAGGTGGGGGATCAATGTTTAAACCCTGGTGAGCTGAGATGCAGTACCACTGCAAGAATAACTCTTTAGTAGCACTCATAGGCAGGCTCTAATCCAGACAGCATTGCCCATTTAAACTTTGTTAAAAGAATGTGAAAATGGAAACATATGCATACAAATTAGATCATCTGTTCCCTCGTGTTGAGCATTAAAATATATTATGTAATAATACAATATAATGCTTAGTTACATGAGTGAATATTTTGTTACGTGGTTGGATATGTTCCCACATGGAACATAAGTAAGGTTTCAGCATGAGACTTTCAGATTCTCTTGAGCTAAAGAAATACCTAAGAGCAAAATTGTTTTCAATGTGAACTAGTGCCTTTGGGGAGATGTGGTACATAATTTTTATGTGCAGTGCAGTGCATTATTTGTAAGTCAGCAATACTGAGTTTCAGGGATCTTGAAATAGATTCTTGTTCCAAGAACAAGCTGTGGTAGCTGTGGTTGAAACTGATGTAGTCCAGTACGGAGAATGGTCTCTCATTGAAGAGACCTGTCACATTGTGAGATCTGCATCTTACAGACTTTTCTTTACATAAGCTTTCAACTTTCTGAGAGAGGAAAATGAGAGTGGTCTTCTGCTTCTTCAGACCAAGGCAGGAGAACAAGTATTTTTAGTCAAAGCTTTCCCTAAGTAGGCAGGCATGGGAGGGCTGCCAAAGCATATAGTTTCACATGAGATGCATAGCACATAGTGGACCTGTTTCTTTTCTTTCCTGTGTAGAGTTTGTGCAGCCACAAACCTCCTCCCCTCACACACATCTGCCCATGTGCCCACTCACTGACTTCATTGCTAGGACTGGCAGGTATGGCACTTTTGGCCAGCTTTCATCATCTTCTGTGTAAACCTCGCTTTGCGCTCTGCCATCCTTTACTCATCCAAATGGTCTAAGCCCAGTGATATGTTAGCCTGTGGCGATGCTCTTGGCTATTTCCTGTGGTATAATCTCTTTGCCTCAGAATCTGGCCACTTCCTTTATTGTTGGTTGATGTTTTCGGTAAGCAAACAGAAAACAGGTTAACAGCAAATCTATGAACAAGCAGATTTGGCTTGATGGACTGAAGCAAACCACACAGTGAGTGGTAGCTGCAGTATCCTCTTCTCATAGAAATGGAAAAGGAGGCTCCTTCTTGGCTGCTCCAAATGTCATCTCATTGCACAAAGGTATTTTTAATTGGTATCTGGACTCAGAGATGTTGGCTCCCAAAATATTTGTGGCAAACTAATTTAAAGACCTTTTTTTGTTTCTGGAAACTTAATAGTTAAACTCTGATCTTTCTGTATCTGTGATATTGCACCCACCTCTCATAGTGAGACACTATGGTCCAGAGACCACTCTAGGAGACCTTGAGAAAGAATTGAGGGAGAAAAATGAAGAAAAGTTCTGTATAAGGAGGGATGCAGGGCATTTGTGTTCTTTGTACATGAGGTTGGGGATTAAGTCTGCATCTAAAATTGCCAATTTTATTGCCACTAGATAGATCCTGAATCTCCTGGAGACCGTGCTGTGAGGCTGGGGGGGAGGAATTTGTTTGTAACTCCCCAAGCTGATGGTGCAAAAGGAACCTGTTTTGCATTCCTGAGAGCAAGGTTCCTTGCACAAGCTGCAGTCCTACAGTTAGCAAGGCCTAAGTTAGGCTCTTCCATGCCTTTCAGGTAGCTCTGCTCTTGGAAAGTTACCTCTCCTTCAATTCGAAAGGAAATGGAAATATCCAGGAAGTATGAAGAGGATTAAGCTATGAAAGGACATCAACTTGGGGGAATTTGGCATAATAAATTAGCAGAAAAAGAGGCTCTTGATTTGGTTGTCTGAAAGTTGAATCATGTCAACAAACAGAAAGCATGTTTGCTCATTAAACCCAAACCATGTTTTTGATTATTTTCAAAGCATTTTCTGGAAACTAACAGATATTAGTGGTCTTTAAAATCCATGTAAGTGCTGCACATTCTGAAATTTCCTTTTGGACTACCTGTGCATTCCAGCTCACAGGCTGTACTTCAAATGACCATTCCTCACAGAAGATGCATTATTAAAATGCACTTTAGCAAACAGCAGCAAATGGCTTCCCTCCTCAAATGGAGCAGAGCTGGCTGCCCGCTTATATCAAAGACAGTTAACCACTGAAAGAAAAGAAATTATGAAGTGTGAGGTTATTTAAGGCTCAGTCTGGCTATGCAGAATGTGCTTAAAATGAAGATGTTGCTGATGAACAGAAAAAAGATGGAGAAGAGAGAAAGAAAAGAGAGTAGAAGGCCCTGGGCCAATAGTACTTGGCAGTATGGATGAACTAGGGGTACCTGCTGGCATTTCTTGTAACAGGGAAAACTCTGAGTAAACAGAGACTTTTAGAGAGGCTACATGGTTCAACACTCAAATGCTGGAATAAGACTTGTTCTTTCCTGTCATCCTGGCTGCCTCCCTGACCGTAAGGAAGATGAATGTCTGCCTCGGTTCCCATGTCGTGCCAAGGGAAGACAGCATTTTCTCTGGCAGAGAAGGGTTGTGTATCTTGCCCTGTTAATGTCAAAACTGTATTTGAACATAATAACAATCTAGAAGAGCTAAGTCACCCCTTTATTCTGGTTCATCAGAAAATTTAGAGAGAGACTAGTGCATATATCTCCTGCAAAGTAGGTTTGGTATTCTTTGAAGAACTTTTTGTCTAGTGACAAGATGCAGTCTGGCACTTCATTTGGAAGTTTCAGGGTGGGGGAGGTCAGAAGATTGTAGTATGAGAGACCAAGGGATCCCATAACATAAATCCCTTGACTGCAGCATCCAGTAACACCTGCAAAGAGTTATAGGACACCATTACATGGTGTTCAGTCTGAGCATACAAGAGATTATTACTCTAACTTATTTAAGTAAAATTAGGGCTGCTATTGTTTGCTGTTTTGTTTGCTGACAGAGTCATGTCGTCATGAGATGATGTTTTGCCAAAAATATTGCAGTCTTAGGAGTACCCACCCACATTCAACTGGCAATCCCAAGGTGTTTCTGAATAGTGAAAACAAGGCTTTAGCAATGCCCGAGTATGGCCTTGTACCCTGCAGGAAATGTGAGCTTGTGCTTTTTTCTCTACTTGTCAGATAGCTATAAAGAAACATCAGTTATTCCATAATGGAGATTAGAAACCCATATTCTGCTTGATGTTATGTCCTGTTAGTACATGAGTATTACATGAGCTGCATATCCCAGGGCAGCTCTCATGAGCTGATAAATGGTGACATATTTCTGTTTGCTTCCCTCTCCCATGAGGATGTTTCAGCGCTGGTGGAGATGCTCTAATCCCACTGTGCTTCAGTCACAGTTTCAAGGATCTCATCTGCCCAAGAGGTACTTCTCTGAGCCATGCAGTGAAGCACATGCCTCCCTATACAACATATACAGCTGGAAGTTGCAGTGCACTCACTCCCTTCTCCAAAACAGAAAGAAAAGAAAGACAGGCTGTTTTTCCTTAACATGGAGTCAGTTATCTATGTTTCAATTCCAACTGAGAAGCTAGGGCAAAGCATATACATTAACACTGTATAGACACATTCTAAATCGCCACAATGAAGCTTAAATTCTTTTTGTTCTTCACTGTAAACCTATCCTAAAATAGGTTAGTGGATCAGAGCAGATTTGCTCTATATTATTTATGGATTGTTTTCTTCTGGTTCTTGCTGCTTGACTGGTTGCTGCTAAACAGGACTCCATGTTCCTGCAGCCTTCTCTTTGCTGTCACTTTTAAATTTTCTATTTTTATCTGCAGGAATCCCATCTCCCCAGTTCCCTTCTCTGCTAAAATCAGCACAGTGGTAATACTGAAATTCTTTTATCGTGTGCCGTGCCAAGATCTGACTATGACAAAAAATGCTAAGCTGCTTCATTAACATGTGAGCATATGTAGCATTATGGCCCCAGCTTCACTATCAATTGTCAGAATGGGCAGAAACGTAGCACTAGCATTGATATTCTCCTATTCTTTTGCCAGAGCCAACATGTTTCAGAGGACATTCTTCAGTGAAGGTTGTTTTCTGTACCAAAAAAATTCTTTTGCTTGGACATTGCTACAAAAGCTCTGTTCCCCCTTTGAGCCAGATAACCAGAAACATTTACAGCAAAGGCAGTGGACTACTTTAGCTGTGAAGAAGTTTGAATTCAGCATGCTCTAAGGACCAGACATAAGGCTGTCCTCTCAGCAGTGCAAAGCAGAAGTCCTTATAATTTTCAAGGAGTCTAGGAGTCCTCGTACTTTAAAACCACCTTCAGGCGAAGAGAATCTACGCAGTAGACAAATGTGATAGGCACGGTAGGGCTGATAATTTAGGAATCTGCATTTCTTTCTAATGAAATTTTTAGTCTACAAGCTCTGAAAAGGGTGTGCTGTTTTTTATTGCATCTCCGAACTCAGATTATGTCGGATTCTATGGGCACAGTCTGGGCTTGTTTAAAAAAAAAATATATATATATATATAGTAGTACAGCAAGTTGAAAAAAAATACTGCCACAGGTCACTCTGGCTGCACGTGCACTGCTGGTCCAGCTCAATGCAAAGTAAAATAGCTCCTTTTAAATCTCTACTAAGAGCTCCCAAGGATTAGTTATTCAATATTCAGAGGCAGTATGGATTTTAGTAATATGCTAGGGATTATATGCACATCCTCAGCAATCATGTTCCGGTTCTGCTCAGTCACAGGGTAGTTGGGTGGCTGCAGGCCGTTTTGTTCCCAAGCACTCTCTGCAGTATAAAGAATTACAAGGCAGTACGGTGCAGTTATCTCTGTCTGTCATTTGCTGTCCATTCCTTACTCTCTGTCTCACCCTCCTGGCAGTCCTGCATCCTTTACATGAATGGACTTAGAATTATCCGTGTTCAGTATCTCTCTGTGTTCCAGGCCCTGCATTTATGTATTGCATGATCTGTCTGGACTTTTGTTCCTGCAACATATATGAGAACTGAACTGTAAAAACTACCTAAAGGAGCAGCTGAGATCTTTGTACTAGGCATTTCATGGAGCTTGCCTGTAAAACAGCTTAAAACACTCATCACACCTTCATTCTCTCTTGTGCTGTAACCTCTGAAAGGATAGAAACTCTGGGGGCATTATCTGCTATTCTCACACATGTAGAAAGTTGTTGTGTGAAAGGTACATGGACAGTCATTGTTTTAGGTAAAAATTAACACATCAGCCCTACAAATTCTGTTTTTCACTGTAGATATAGGTACCTAATATTTGGAATGTTAGAGGCAGACTGGTTTTGGTACAAGGGTTCCCTTTTTGAGCTGATGATTCTGAGTAAATTATTGCAGTACTGTTTGAAGTCAGGGAGGCTGATCTCACCAGCTTTACTAATGTTTAGGGATTTGCGAGACATATTGATATTTTCTGGAGATAAACTGCTAGAATTTGAGAAAATGTTATAAAACTATGGCTCAAGTTCCTGTTCCTTATCTGTGTCTGAGTGTTATCAGAACTTTAAAATGTGTGTGTGATAAAGCACTTCATGGAGAGGTTACAGTAATAATGTATTCTCTGTATATGTGCACTGAAAAGCATCTCCACCTTCTTAAATAACAGGTGAACTTTCAGTTCTGTTGAGATGAGGAGAGTCACATCACTGGAACAGGAAACAGTTTAGTTTGATCAGATCAGTGTTGAAACATGCGGCTGTTTTGGATACTGGATATCCTCTCAGCATTCTCAAGACGTTTATTGTGCCAAAGATGATATAAGTCCTGATCCCCCTCTTAAGTAAATTTCAGAGTATTCAAATCAAATTCTCACACTATTTCTGGAAATGTCACTACCTGCAATTTCTCTTTCAAGGGGTACACTTGAAGCATATAGTTCTCAGGTGCTGGCTCCAATCAAATCCCAGTGCTAAAAGGATGGATTAGAGTTGCGTTGAGAGAGAACCAAGACCTTTTATAATGTATACTTTTAAAGGTGAGCTGTGAAAGGTGGAGAAAATTAGTAGCTGTTCCTCAGTACTGTAGGTACTTGTTTCTTTTAAACAACTGTGGTTTGTCAGTGTTTCTGTTAATACGCAATTGAGATCAAGAAGCAAAAAAAGTTTCAAAAATGCAAAAAATGCAAAGAGGAATATAACAAAAGCTATCCTAATACTGTTACATAAATCAGTGGTGCAGCCTTGTCTGAAATACTGGGTAATACTGGACAGTCCCATTCCGAAAAGGATTGCACGGGGATTTGAGGAATGGCAGCAGAGATCATGCCCTAGAAAGATCTTATAAAAAGAGAGATTGAAAAGATTAATGTTAATTGGCTAAGAAAAGAGAAAAGAAGATGTGATACAAATACTGTAGAAGATAATGAATTGTACATAAATTTGAGAGAAGACCCTGCTGTCCTTTTTATTTAACAATACTAAATAGGGAGACAATGAATTATATTAAATCACAACAAAAGTCAAATCTGATTAAAAAAAAAAAAAAAAGAAAATGCTGTGCTGCAGAACTGACTGCTGTGAGATGTCATTGAATTCTTAAATGTGGAAAATTTAAAAATGAAATGAAAATATCCATGGATGATGAGAGTAGCCAGAGAAGTATCAAGTAATCTTGATAGGAAGACTACTAGAAATATAAAACTTTGGACTTTACTATTTGTAAATTAATCTATAACTAATGGGGTTTATGGTGAGATTTCAGAGAAGGCAGAATATCCACATTTGCCTGCTAGGGGACTTATAGCCCCTTTCTCCAGGATACTTGCTGCTGCTGGAGAAAGGGCAGTAGTCTGAGATAAATGAAGTCAGGTCTGACAGTTCCAGTGGATCTCTGTGTTGGTGATTTAACTCTGACAAAACACGGACTTCATGGCATTGTCGTGCAAAGTCTCAACTAGTGACAGATTTTGTTTGCTCTGTAGTAGTGAAAGGGTGTAGCCAGCTGGTTCTCACATGAAATTCAGAGTACATTCATGGCCTGTTAGTTCATGAAGCAGATTAGCAAACAAATATATAACAGGAGAAATATGTTAAAGGTGTAAAGAGAAGCTGACAATGTTGCATGGATTTAATAGTCTTAGAAGGGCCTTTCTGCATTTTTCCTTGTGGGAATCTTGGAGATTAATAGACAATGTAGTTCACAAAGTCCATATGGGAGAAAATGGGGGGAAGTTGTTACCTCCATGTATTGAATAGTGATAATGAGGTGCAGAGAGAGAGACAGTGACTTGCCTGAGGTCACACGGAAACCCCTGTCAATGAGGTAAAGATCCAAGCAGCGTAGCCCAGAACTGTTAGCACCACAGTTCTGCTGTGAACTGTATAAACTGTCCCCTCAGGGTGTGATAAGAGACTTGCCATACCTTCAGGTCTGCTCAGGGGGTTTTGTCAGTGTCTCCCTATTTGACTTCCCTCCCTCCCATATCACAGTACTTTTTCAGCTCCATGAATGAATTTCTTTTCCGTCTCAGGTTCTAGTTTGCTGTCATCCCCAGGGCAGTTTAAGATTCACATGCCTATTGCAGCCGTGACTTGAATGTGCACGTCCAGAGGAGCAGCCCTGACGGGATAGAAGTAGATTGCATTGAAATACTGGCTCCATGCTGCACTCCCGAAGCACAGCCATCCACCAGTCCTACCCAATTAGGTGTAATGTTTTCTAAGCAGACGTGGTGTCTACTGGAGACCTGAGTTCACTAACTTAGAGCTGCAGTGAACTACGCACATCTAATTCAAGAAGGCAGCTTTAAGGATTCAGCAGCTAGTTTGGAAATCTTCCGATAAAATGCTTAACTAATCCTGAACTGACACCAGTGACAGGCTTGAACAAGCACCATTACAAGCTTATACAGGGTCAAACCACACTGACGTCTCCCCTGTACCTTTTCTTCCTTGATCTCTGTGTGGTGTTGGCTTGCTCTGCTGCTAGGAGATAGTAGGTTGGAGGTGGCCTCTCTCAGCCAGACTCTCTCCAAATTTATCAGGTTAACATAGCATCTGTAACCATCAAACTGTTTTTCATAGGAGCTCTGGTGATTTCATGAGGAATATCAGAAGTCGTTAATTCTGAAACGTAGACAGTAGGTGACACTTGCAGCAAGTTCAGTAAACAAAAAAACTGTCCTTTTTAATGCTTCTCCTCCTAAACAGGTGCTGGATTGACAGTCATCCAAATACAATCCTTCCAAAACAGAAGCAAAAAGGCAGATGGAGTGTTCCTGTCCTGCACCTTCCTTCCAAACCAGAAAGGGCAGCACATCCTCTAAGTCTTGGCAGAGCTGACATTTACCCTTGAGATAAATAAAATAATTTTTTCAAAATAATATGGCAAGATAGCTGCAATTTATATCCTTTCCTTTTAATCCAAAATAGTAGCACCATATGTTTTGAATTATGTGAGCATCTGAGATGTTTTACTCCATGGAATTTTTGGTGGTGACACATCCACCAAGGGGTTTTTTAATATAATTTGGGATTATTTGCAATTTCTTGGGTGCAGAGTGCAGGTTCAAACTGTCTGGTTTAGGCTGCCTAATATAATTAGCAGTGGGAGGATAAAGGCTTTTCATATCTGATGGCCTTTTGATTGTCACACAGAAAGATAATACCTAATACTTAATATGATACTCACTGGAAGGCCTAAATCTGGCCTATGAAAATGAGTGAGTTCTTTCTAAAGTGCTTCAGTGCTGAGTTGCATCTGAATCGAATTATTCAGTGTGGGGTGAATTTCTGCTATTGGACTAGCAGCTTTTCTTTAACATTAACTGTGTGTGATTTCTGAGCTGAATACCCTTCAGAGTTATTTAAGAGGTTCTTTTTTCCATTTTGATGATATGTTTCTGAATTATACATTAAACTTATCAGGGTGAGTAATGCCTCCCAGCTTTTCCATGTCAGACTTAATGTTACTTACTCAACTGTAGTTACATGTTTACATGGAGGAGGTGAACACACTCCTTTCTCTTCCATTTATCTTCACACACTGTGCTAGGACACAACAAAACCCTACATACTGCATGTGGCTGATATTTGTGTTCTCTGATGTTTCTGAAGTTCAGTGCACTCTGGCCAGTGGGCTCTTCCTTTTCACTCTGCTTTCCTGCTCTGGCGTATGCTGTGTCTGCCCGTGGGAAATGGAATTTGTTTGTAAACTGTGGGAACTATTTGGTTAAACTGTCTTTGGATTCTAAGACTGAGGGACCTGATCCTTCTCTCACGTGAGCCAGAGCGAACCTGGGCTAAGTTAGAACAGTCACACAGGTATGAAGTCAGTGGAGATGGATGCCTTTTGTGTGTGGCAGAATAGAAGTATTCTCATTAGAATTAAAAATAAGAAGATAGAGAGCTCAGCTGCTTGCCTCTCAGACAGTCTTCTCCACTCTTTAACAGCAGTACTTCCACCTGAATTTCAGGGGCCTTTTCTGTTCTTCTAGTGCTAGTTCTCCTGTTGTCAATGACAGAGGCAGATTTTGGCCTGCTTTGGCCACTGTGCAGATGGGGGCTAGTCCAACAATGCATGGAAATGGTGCCAGACAACAGGAGGTTTTGGGGATCTCTGTCCCCTCATACACACACACACACACGCACCTGTTACTCTGAACTCTGAAGTTTGGCTCGTTTTAAATTCTTGTCTGCTTGCAAACAAGCAGTGGAGGCAACTCTCATGGCAACTGTTTTCTGCATAGTGTTGATGTGCTAAGTCAGAGTTGCACTGAAAAACTTTCTGAGGCACTTTGGTTAGCTCCCAGCCTTTCTCTGGAGCTGGCAGCTGTGCCCACACACTGGAGCAGGAGGGAGCAGTGGATGAGTCAAGGCAGGATACCTAAGTGGATGCGGGGAAACTGTGGAAGCTGTGTCAAACTGCAGGGTACAAGTGACTCCTGTGAGCAAGAAGGGAGTGGGATTCCTGGTCAGGTTTATGCAATGCAGCCTTGTGTGTGTGAATGAGTTTTTACAGAGATTAATGACCATAGAATGCTCTAGGAATTTGTGCTTTGAGTAGGCTTCTCTGTGGCTCTCTTACTAGACATGCTTGTTTGGAGTGGAATAATATGAGATATTTTGTTCTTCATGCAGCTGGTAACGTCTCATGTAGCTGCACTAGTCACTGGTTGTGGTTGTTTCATTTCTTATAGTCACTCAGGCCAGGAAAGGGTCAATGTAAAGGGCATTTCCAGCATTACAACTCTTAGCTGTATAGATTACACCTTGTGCCACTTCATGAAGCTCTAAGAAGAATAGGTACGTTCCCTAAAAAGAGTTCATCAGATAGGGTGGGAACAAATTCAGACAGATTCTAGCTTTGTATCCAGCTGCTAGAGTGAAAAATATTTTAAACTCCAGTAAACCATCATCATTTGGTTATGATGTTTGGTTCTCCCCTTCTCCTCCTCTCCTATTCTTTCTTTGTATCTGGGAATCTCAAACATGTATACAAAATTGTGGACAACATGAAAGAATTGTCTCCCATCACATAATCCCTCAGTTAAGAATCAAAAAATTCATTTCTAAAAAATGTAATGATAGACTGATGTAACAAATTATAATATTCATAATACTCGGCAGCAAAAAGAAATGCATGGCACTTTTTGTTGTTATTTTATTATTCACATATAACATTTTAAAAAATACAAGCAAATTATTTTTCAAAAGATTTACTCAGACCAGCCCATGGGGACAGTGTTCAGGACAGTAGGGTGGGCCAGGCTAAAATAAAAATTATTCAAGTAAGGTATTGCACAAATGTTACTCTGGAAATGTGTCCCCGTATATAGACAATTCACTAAGCTTCTCAGGGCAGGCCCAATTTCATGAAATCTAGTTATCTCAGGAGCCTCTGCTCTGCCGCCTCTTTACCAAAAGCTTGTAAGCCAAAGAAAGTTGGTATACGGGAAACTTGGTGTGGTCTTTTGAGAGTTGAATGCTATTTTGTACAAAGGCAATACTGTTTCATGAGAGCAAGACATATCACGTTCCAATTTCTGAAGGAGTTTTCCAGAATGAAACATCCCTGGAAAATGCTATATTCAGTTAAATCCATGTTACTTCTTGGTGGGATTCAGATACTCTGCAGTAGATTATTTTGGTGCTTGTTAGTAGATAAGCAAAACCATCCAAAGAATTTGAGAAACCTCCCCAAAAGGCAACATACAGGAAAAATGTTCATGGCAATTTGTCAGCCCCATAAGTGTTGATTTTAGGTAACATGAGACCAGAAGGATAACTGTTATAATTTTAGGTGCTACAGGAAAAAGAAATCATTTGATACTTTCCCTTACCCATTTATCTGAAATCTGGTTGTATTTGGTTAAGTGCAGCTTTGAAATTGAAAACCAAGCAATTTTCTTTCAGTGACTTTTCAGAATGTTGTGCAGCAAGAGATAGTAAAGAAGAAATACATCTCTTTCTATTTTAAGTGCTATGTATTAATATTGGTTTCTTTTGTGAGATTAGAGGGCTTTGCTGTTGAAATTCTGGTACCATTCTCCCCTCACAGAAATAGTATCATGTCTCTAGGTGCTGATGACAAGCATGTTTCTAGAGCTGCAGCAATTTGTTCTGAAATGTTGATGTTACACAGGGATGACAAGGGAGGAATTCCTAATTTTAGCTTTTTCTCTTGCAATCTCCTTGTGTTTTGTTGTCCTTTACATTTCTTCTACTAGCTTTTAAATAATTCACTCCCAAGAAACCTGCTGGAGTTTCCTCTCTTTTAATATTGCCTCTAACTTTAGTTTCATCTGCCAAGACTCCCTTATTTGATCTACCTGTTTCTCTGGCCACATCAGACACTTCAATATGCAGATGGTTTGCAGTATTGCTGTTTGAAGCAGTCTTTTTGTGATGTCCCACTTTATTTTCTTCTGATATGTATATAAAATAATTTGATGCATTTAGTAGGTTGCAACTGTACTCCTGAATCGTACTTCCACCATTTTTCCTCTGCTTTTTTTTTTTTTTTTGGGGGGGGGGGAGTAGAAATCAGTAGGCAGATGTGGGAATCATCATTGCCCTTTTAATAAATGCAGTCACTCAAATGTCTTTAGCACCTGAGTGTTTTCTTCTGAACAGCATTCAGTTTTTACTATTTGTATCACCCTTTCACCTTATTATGTTTACATTTCTATAGCAAAACACTGTATGTTTTCAGCAAAATTAATCAGTATAATTATGTGTGATTTCCAATGTCAAGTTCAGCTGAAACACTGATTTAGGATGGTGATTAGCCCTATAAGAAGCAAAGAGGATGGAGAACTAATCTGTGCCTAAAATTGTTATTTTGAAAGACGCCATTTATGCTGTATTCATAAACTGAGTATTTCCTCTGACATCCCCCCCCATCAATTTGAATAGAAAGTCTGTTTAAACTAAATGGCAGTGCAGTGTGTTTGTTTTAGATTGTTTCTTTGCTCTTGTTTGCAGAGGCTGTCATTATTCAGAGAAAAAAAGTTGAGCTAGGTATAGATGTTACTGATGGGATCCCTGCGCCTTTATATTTGGCTGAGGTTATATCAAATGAAATCTTGAAATTATTTAAATCTGTCTAGTCTTCATCTTCCGAGGTCCCGTAACAACAGTAAATAAGAATCCTGTGGATATTGTTTATGTATAGGTACAGTAAGAATAGGCATGTCCTGAAATGCTGTTCATCTTATATAAAATACTTGTCTATTGCTTGCTGTCTTGGTGCATCCCTTGCCATGAAGTCTGTGTACCTTTAGAAGGCTGCATTGTGGAACAGTCACAGAAGTGTAATTTATTCATTGGGGATCAGTAGCCATTCTCTTTGGATTGCTCTTCCTCTAAAAGACACCTCCAAAGAATACAGAGAGCAATGGAGTGCCTAGCCAAGAGGCACTTAAATTTTAGGTCTCTGTCTCTTGAAGTGGAATACAAAAGTTCCAGGTAGTTCAGTTTGAAACTCCGAGATAGAATACAGCAGGTTTTGTCCAAGTGAAGAAGAGGAAGTAGGATTCAAAAGCAGAGGTCCAAGAAAGCACTGCTTTGTAGCTTATGTCTGATAAATTAGTGTGCTCCGCAGCACTTGGGGAACGTGTGACCAAGCAGCTAGTCCTTGAAACACCTTGTCAGTTTAGGACAAAAGCGGCCCCTTGAGAAAATGATGTTCAATACAAATTTGCGGTGTGTGAAACAGTGTCCTGTTTAAAAATGGGAAGTGTTAAAAAAGCTTTCTCACATCATGAGCATTCTTCTAGGGTTAAACACTGTTTGCTAGTGATACAGGATATGCTTTATAAAGGAAGGAAACGATGAAGTTTGTGTTCTTGTTAAGACATTTCTGACACAACTGATTTTCAGCAGTGATACAGCACTATAGAACTTTCTTTTGAGGGGGCCCTCTCAAACTTAACCTATTCCGTGCTGCAGTTCACCAGTTCTTCTTTCAGCCATCAGGTTTCCAAGCAGACCAGGCACAGAAATTTCACCATGTCCCCAAAACTAGTTATTCTGTTTTTGCTGATCATAGTTATTCGCTCAAAAAATCCTTCCCTAGAATCATCTTCTCTCACTTCTTCTGTATTTATCACCAAACAAAGATCTATTTCTCATCTCCAAATGTGCATACTGAGGCCACAAGTTATCCTGCATACGTGCTCAGCTGTGGAGTACTGGATTGAATGCTCTTCCAGTCTTTGTTCTTCCAGTCTTTGTCACAGCTGTAACTGTGGGATTTTATAGAGACTATTTGGGGTTTCACCCTTCTGTCTACCTAGATGGACCTTATTTAGCACTCCTGACTGGTAGCTCAGGGAATAAAATGATAGGTGTAGAGGACTGCATGTGCATTAACTACTGTATCCTGAAAGAGAGTTCAAGCACTGCCTGACTAACAGGGGGGCTTTGTAGAACTTCTTGTGGCCTCAACAACTTGGACTTGTCTGTGTTCTTTTTGAATCCATGTATCCAGATTTAAGTAAAGGGAACTTGAGCTCCTGGAGAGCTATGTAGCCCTTTACTTTGGCAAGTCATTTCAACTGTGCAGCTTTTTAGAATAAGGACCATTTTAAAGATGACAAGTTCTAGAGGTAATTAATTTGTCCTTATGAATGCTTTAGAAGTGCAGTTATACAGAAACAAAGTTCCTGGGTCATAAAAAAGTTCAGAGCTATTAAAACAATTTACTTTGTTGGTAATGATTTCAGAACATTGTAATTTATTGGTAAATAAATGACTTCAAAAGTGCATTCATTCAGTGAGTGCACAGAGGAAATTTTAACAAGTTCTTGGATAAATTAAGTCTAGAATTTGATAACAGGCTTTTATTGAGAAACTTTTAGAGTAGGATTGCCACATAGCTTTAAGGATTCAAACTTTCAGAAAACAATTAAAACTTCTAATCAGTTTTTCAATGTTTAAAGAAATGCAAATAACAAGAGAGTAGTCATCAGGTTGGACTCATAAACAGCCAACTAGTTTACAATAGGGCTAGCACTTTGCGCAAGATGAACGCTCTGCTTTTGAGAACCTAAGTAAATGAAACGTGTTGAGAGAGATGGACACCAGTTCTCTCACTCAAGGCACCCTCCAGACTTACCAGAGCCTTGAACTCATCACCATGCTCATCTTCAACATTCAGGTGGTCCCTCAGGTAGGTGAGGGTCATATGAGCCTCAGCTTCACAGGCACACTTATGAAAATTCACCCCAACCCCTTATAGTATAATCAACCAGCAGAAGGAAACAAAATGGAAATACACTAACAGAAATCTTAGTGATTTTTTTTCCTTCAGAATCTCAGATTGGCCTGAGCCATAGTCAGACTCACAGACAGGTAATATTAGGTAGTTCTCTGTCAAGTACTGTCTTGCTCTTTTGGCCTTTTTCTTCCCAGTTTGTCACCTTCTATGGGGATGGGTGAATGGGCCTGACAGGCCCTTGAACCCCATTTTAAATAGTATGTGATTTGTACATACTATCAAGATTTCCACACTGCACAGATTTCAGAATAGAATTATATAAGCTACATGAAAATTAGCCAGCTTTGGTGCTAGGAGCAGGCTAACTTTGTCATTACAGATCTTGGCTCAGATTAATTTGCTTTGCCAAGCACCGCCACTGAAAACATAAGAGCAGTTTCACTGAAACTTTGACTTTCACTGCCCTTGACTCCCAACATGTTCTTGCACCAATGTAATGCCTCTTCTGTTTTTTTCCAAGCTGTACAATAAGGCTGTTTTTTTTTCCAATATGTACAATACCTACCTCTATAGCATGCCCTCAGATTCTCAGATGAAAGCTTAAGTAATTTTATTACTTCACACTCCTGAGGGAAAAAAAAAGTTAAGATAAGTTAATATAAAAGGGGGGGAAGTATGTTCCTGAGTCAGGAAGTTCAAAACATAAAACTGCTACTATGTAAGATGGCACAAATAAGAAAAAGTGAAATTCACTGCATTGTAGGTATCCACACAGAGCTCTTGCCACACCACAGAATCGGCAAACAGCTCCCGTTTCAAAAGCAAATCTTGGAGAATTCTTTTGACCTTCCTTTGCTGGTTGAGGCATAGACTCAGGACTCCGTGCTTCCTCTTGCAGGCACTTGTGACGCAAAAGGGGGCCAGGGAAGAGCCTTCTCGTACTGTGCTGTGAAGACTTGCAATCTTACCAATAGCAGCAAAGGATATATGAGAGCCTGATCTTCCACGTTAGAAATATTACAGTGCTTCATTTCCAATCAATGTCTGCAACTTCAAAGCATATACCTTCCACACTGTATTTATTTTGAAAAGCCATTTGGTTTGTCTTTCCCTGAATATTTCAGTTATAAATAAAAATTCAGGTTTTCCCCTGTAGCTAACAATTCTCTGTGCCATACTATGGATAGCCTTGCTCTATAAAATTGGCTGATCTAGCTGGCACTTACCTCTCCTGGTAGTATGGTTGGGGCTTGTTTTCTGCCCATTATTATCTTGTGACTTGCATGCTATTGTCTGGGAAATCACAAAGCCATGTAGGGTGGTTCTAATCAGTACCGGACTGCAGAGTTTTGGTATTCCTGAATCTCCTGGCTGCATTGGTCAGACTGCTGCAGATCCTGAAACAAACACAAATAGGCAAAATTACACCTTCCATTTATTAAAAAGAGAACTGTTAGCTTGGAATAAAATAAAGTTCCACTTTTCATAATGAAATTGAATCAAATTTATCTGAAGCAACAAATTAAGATCAGACTTCAATGCAGAGTCTTTTCTGTTTGGCAGCAATTTCAAAATCAAGCTTGTTGACACTAGTACCTATGTGAAGATTGAGGCATCAGAGAGTGATCCAGTACAGCAAAGCATTGACAATTACTTGGGCATTATTGAAGGCTGGATGGAGGCCCCATTATGGTATTAGTGATAAGGCAAAGGTTTCCAGGCAGTTTCATAGCGTAAACTACATCTTAAGAAAGGATCATCTTCAGCCTTACATAGTGGTCCCATATCCAATCATGGAAATGATTTATTTTTCATTTATGCACACATAAAACTCTTTTGGATATCTATAGCAATTGCATACATGGACAAAATGATATTAGGAAGGTGACAGATTTTTCATCTGTAGCAAAAATGTGACCCAACCCCATGTGATCAACCAGGTATCTGCAACTCCCCACATAGCATCATCTAGGAACTTACTGGGTTGAGACTGACCAGGTGAATAGGTCCCCACGACTCCTCATTAAAAACACTATGACCTGGATTTATGCTGCTGTGCCCTTTTAGCAGCAGTGTAAAACTAACATTATTAAAAAACAGACCAGGTCCATGTTTTAATGTTCAGCAGAGATGGAAAATTAAACAGCAATTATTGAACAGTTGTTATATTGGATGCAAATGTATTCTGAGAAATCTTTTGAATGGTCTTTTGAAATGGACCTTTTGTTAGTAGAATTTAACAGAGTTAAAAATTAAGAGTCGGTGCTGGTTTTGTCAGGGTCACTTATCCTGTGGACAAGTCTGTTGCAGCTTCAATTTGCCTGCTTGCTAAAATAGGCTGTCACATGCCGGGGACAGCCAGATCTGTCAAGCTCCACACAGTTTTCCTTTATTAGTTCTATTGGTTTTATTGCCTTTCTTATGCTCTGAAGGATGATGGTTGTTCAGTGACAAGAACCTGGAAAATCATTCAAGTCGACAATGTTTTTTAGATTTCTTTTTTTTTCCATGTGTCTATATGTATAAAAAAGAATGACTTGATGACACAATGAAGTCAGTGGGGAGTTCGTGATATTATTGAGACCTTTCTTTAAATTCCAGTGTCTGCTTTTGCTGCCATCCAAATATCACTAAACAATACTGATATACTTACTTTTTACCTGTAACCTGTAGCCCTGGTTGGTGGTTGGTACCTTACTGCTTTTTGTATGACAGGGATATACTTTGGTTCTTTTTGTGTGAACTGTGATAATATCTGACTCAGAGATAAACTGAGACCTCTAACACTTGTTTTGCCCATAGGGCTGTTAGTATGAATGTAGGGACTGTCAGTCCTGAGAGGGGTTACATGTCTGAAGTCTACCAAAGTTTGGACTTTTCTAGTGATGCAGGTCAAGGCCCAAGCATTCAGTGTATCCCCTGTGTCTAGCACTAGGCCAAAGTAGAAAAGACTGGAAATGTTGAAATGGAATGGTAAGGAAGAAGAATGTCCTGAAGACTCTACTTTTTAGACAGAAGCCCCTTGAGCCGAACAAATGGATGTACTACAGTATAAATCCACCACAGTCACACATCCATGTATTTCCACAGGTATTGCACACAGTGACTTTAGCCTGCATTTATTTTCCTACTCATGAGCAGACTGGCTTAGGGCAGAAATTGGAGAAATCTCGCTTTAATTTTCTTAGGCTTAGCTGTTCTGATCATTTCCAAGTTGTTTGTGCAACTCAGGAGTGACGATTTATATGAACTGAAGCTTTCCAGATTTATAATATTGAACTAGTTTAAATGCTTCATGAATTAGGAGTGCTACTCACATAATGTCAAAAGTCATTTTGAACATCATGAAATATGGAGACAACAAAATGCAAACTACTTATAATAGGAGATATCTTCTGGATGCGCATAGGTTTTCATCAGCAAATATTCTGTACCTAAACAGTATGATACAGTGTTCTTCAGAGAGTGTTTTCCTAATTCGGAGATGAAAAAACAAACTCTGCAGGGAACCTCTACATTCAAAAGCAAAAGACCCAAGTTGTTTTTGCTGCTTGTGGTGTCATTGTGTCAGCTATTCTTTTACAGGCTTCTCTAATATTCCCTGATGTGGCAGAAAGAGAGCACGTATCATGTGACATATTTGCCCTTTAAGTTGGCAGAGCAGGAGAAGGAATAGGATGACATAGCCTCCATCTTGTTTTGTATGACAGCATATTCCGGAACCCTGGGATGGGCAGTGTTTATTCCCCAGTCCCAGAGTTTAGGAATAACGTTGGAGTATAGTTTGCTTTTGCATATGTAACAACAGAATCTCCTTTGCTTTTACTTCTGTTTTGCATTTACCACTTTGAAAGAATGGTGGAGACAGAAAAATGACAATACTGGGTTTTTACCCATATTTGCAACTATTTTACCAGTATTTACAACTATTTCAAATGGATGATGAGTGCTAACTGTGCTGGCGTTATGATCCTAGTGGGTAGAGGTGAAAGTAGCTGCTTCTGCACAGAGCATTTGCCATTTAAAATGTGTGTTTTTCCAAGAACCACTAGTCAATAATTCATGGAATATCAGTGACCTGAAAATTTCTGCTTTAGATGATGTTTCTGCAGTTTCTTGTGCTTTGTATCCATAGCAGGATATTTCTATTCCTGATGAGCTAAACAAACCAGCCACAGCTCTTGTGTGTCCCTTCCAACTGTAGGATGAAAATCTTGAGTTGCTTGTAAAGAGGCACAATTATAGTCACCCCAACTCACACTGATGCTGAGTCATTACTAACTGTCCATTCTGGCAGTATTAGAAAGTAATGATTCATGGCTGGGTGCATAAAGACACTTGCATCTAGTGACACATAGGAAACATCTGGGTAGGATGCTTAACTCTGACTCAAAGAGACAATCTTTGCTGGTGAGACAAAAGTGTTATCCAGCCAAAAACCTATGTGGAATATGTACAAATGCTAAACATATGTATTAGCATTTTCCGGTAAAGCATAGCACTGTGTGTTTGCTCAAGGTAGATCACGTTATGCAGCTAACTTTGCTAAAAGCCTTATACTGTATTCTGTCCTTTGATGCAACTTCAATAGGGATATATTTTTACCTTTAAACTGGAGTTCAATGGGGCTTCACTGGCATAACAAGAATACAGTTTTTCCCAGTGAAAGAGAATGGGAAATGGAGCAGGAGACAGAAAAACAAAGATACCTCTACCATGAGTGTCCAGTAACAGCCAGGAGAGTAGATGCGTAAGATCATCAATATTTGTCTCAAAAGTAATCTTATCTGTAGCAATGTATGGCACATTTAACAGTGGATGCTCAGATCAATTCTCTCACTTTTATCTTTTCTTGAGGCATTGCATGATGAAAAGTGACCTATATACATAGTTGATAAATAGCCAGAAACGTGCTGTATCCACTTTCATTTGATTATCTTGAACAGTTGCTGCTGGCATGTTGCCCATTCGTGGTCAGAGAGCTTAAGTGGTTGGTGGAACTTAGCAGACAAGCACTGAGGGGATTTCATTGACCTGCCCCTATGAGTAGGAAGTCAAGCAAAGGAGGCAGGAGACCTGCATGGATGAGCAAGGAGCTCCTGGCAAAACTCAACCAGAAGAAGGAAGTATACAGAAAGTGGAAAGGGGGACAGGCCACTTGGGAGGAATATAGGAACGTTGTCAGAGTATGCAGGGATGCGACGAGGAAGGCTAAGGCCCGTTTGGAATTAAATCTGGCTAGAGATGTCAAGGACAGCAAGAAGGGCTTCTTCAAATACATCAGCAGCAAGAGGAAGACTAGGGAAAATGTGGGCCCTTTGCTGAATGGGGTGGGTGCCCTGGTGACGAAGGATACAGAGAAGGCAGAGTTACTGAATGCCTTCTTTGCTTCAGTCTTTACTGCTCAGGCCAGCCCTCAGGAACCCCAGATCCTGGAGGCAAGAGAGAAAGTCTGGAGAAAGGAAGACTTTCCCTTGGTGGAGGAGGAGTGGGTTAGAGATCATTTAAGCAAACTTGACACCCACAAATCCATGGGCCCTGATGGGATGCACCCACGAGTGCTGAGGGAGCTGGCGGACATTATTGCTAAGCCACTCTCCATCATCTTTGAAAGGTCATGGAGAACAGGAGAGGTGCCCAAGGACTGGAAGAAAGCCAATATCACCCCAGTCTTCCAAAAGGGCAAGAAGGAGGACCCAGGGAACTACAGGCCAGTCAGCCTCACCTCCATCCCTGGAAAGGTGATGGAGCAGCTCATCCTGGAAGCCATCTCCACGCATGTGGAGGAAAAGAAGGTGATCAGGAGTAGTCAGCATGGCTTCACCAAGGGGAAATCATGCCTAACCAATCTGATAGCCTTCTCTGATGGAATGACTGGCTGGGTAGATGAGGGGAGAGCAGTGGATGTTGTCTACCTAGACTTCAGCAAGGCTTTTGACACTGTCTCCCATAGCATCCTCATAGACAAGCTCAGGAAGTGTGGGTTAGATGAGTGGACAGGGAGGTGGATTGAGAACTGGCTGAATGGCAGAGCTCAGAGAGTTGTGATCAGTGGCACAGAGTCTAGTTGGAGGCCTGTAGCTAGCGGTGTCCCCCAGGGGTCAGTACTGGGTCCAGTCTTGTTCAACTTCTTCATCAATGACCTGGATGAAGGGACAGAGTGCACCCTCAGCAAGTTTGCTGACGATACAAAACTGGGAGGAGTGGCTGATACCCCAGAGGGCTGTGCTGCCATTCAAAGAGACTTGGACAGGCTGGAGAGGTGGGCAGAGAGGAACCTCATGAAGTTCAACAAAGGCAAGTGCAGGGTCCTGCACCTGGGGAGGAACAACGCCATGCACCAGTACAGGTTGGGGGTTGACCTGCTGGAAAGCTGCTCTGCCGAGAAGGACCTGGGAGTGCTGGTGGACACCAAGTTAAGCATGAGGCAGCAATGTGCCCTTGTGGCCAAGAAGGCCAATGGTATGCTGGGCTGCATCAGGAAGAGTGTTGCCAGCAGGTCGAGGGAGGTGATTCTCCCCCTCTACTCATCCCTGGTGAGGCCACATCTGGAGTACTGCGTCCAGTTCTGGGCTCCCCAGTACAAGAGGGATGTGGCACTACTGGAGCAAGTCCAGCAAAGGGCTACAAAGATGATTAGGGGACTGGAGCATCTCTCTTATGAGGAAAGGCTGAGAGAGCTGGGCCTGTTTAGCTTGGAGAAGGCTGAGAGGAGATCTTATCAACRTGTACAAGTAKCTGAAGGGAGGGTGTCGAGAGGATGGGACCRGACTCTTTTCAGTGGTGCCSAGYGACAGGAYGCGAGGCAAYGGGCACAAACTGAAACACAGACACTTCCATCTTAACATGAGGAAAAACTTTTTCACTGTGAGGGTGACAGAGCACTGGAACAGGTTGCCCCGATAGGTGGTGGAGTCTCCTTCTCTGGAGATATTCAAAACGCGCCTGGATGCAATTCTGTGCAATGTGCTCTAGGTGACCCTGCTTGAGCAGGGGGGTTGGACTAGATGATCTCCAGAGGTCCCTTCCAACCTCAGCGATTCTGTGATTCTGTGATTTAAAGTCAATAGTAATTTGCATACTATCTTTATACAGGAAAGGCCTCTTTTTTCTTTTTTTTTTTTCCTTACTGAAGGGTACAGGATACTGAAGGGTGTTGATGTTTCTGAGATTTCAAGGAGTCCTCTCGAAAACTGTTTATTCCTTGGAGTTACCTATTTCTTAGATGCTACTGTAGATGCATCAATGCCTCAGCTGAAAAAAACCCTTTGATCTGTACTCTCTTTCCCTAGTGTTCACAAACTTAAAAAGTGTTCTTGTTAAACTTTAATCGTTCCTATGTCTGGCACTGGACGTTCTGACTACTGCTTCTTTTTTGGGATGTCTCAGAATATACCAGTGTATGTAGCTGGGTCAGCTGCTGATGGGTCAAATGAAATGACTTGCAGCGTTTAATAGTCTTGATCTGCTACTAAAGTTTAGCAAGTTCTGTTTCTCTGCCTCTTCATATTTGTAAAGTGTACAAGGTTTTGGCACTGTGTGTTCTTTCTTTACTCTAGTGTGAGTGTATACTATAGGCAGCAGCCCTGAACTTATAAAATACTTCCAGCTGGACACTTTTGATAAATACACTTCCCCCCCCAAAAAAAGAATTTTTGCATCTAACAGCAAATAGATTGTGTTAATTCTGCATGCACACAGAGAGATACCTGGAACCATACAAAAAGGCAGAATAGCAAAAGTTCCTCCTTAAGTGTGTAAAAAACATACAGCTGGCATTAGAGCAGAGAGTCACTAAAGACCCATAGAAGTTGTTCCAAAATACATGAAGGCAGACATTGCCTTCCCTTACATACAGGATCCTGATTGCTTCAGGCATGGTTGCTGCGTCTTATGCCAACATGTTTATAAGCTCAGCCATAGTACAGTTCTTCTGTAAGAAGAGCCTTCAGAGACGCACTGCAGCCTTGCAGTCCTCATCAGCTCCTCACTAGTGGACAGAGCAGAGCTAGAATCACAAGGATTCACTAGCAGACCCAGGTGAGGTGATTATAAGAGCAGAAATAGTCTGCCATGTAGGAATATTGTTCTTAGTGACTGTGCCTGGGAAGGGAAACACTGTGTAAAATAAGTCAGCCCTACTTGCAGAACGTAGTTGTTAAAGGATGGTACTGGAAGCACCCTGAATGCTGGGGAGCTCATAAAGGCTGCTAAGACACTAAAGACTGCCAGTGTCTAACACAGAACCTCAGTGTATCTTCATGGGAAAGCTGAAAAGTAGGTCGATGAGGTCATGGAGAGCTCTGACTAAAACCTACACGTTCCCATTGCTGAGGAGAGAAAATACAGTCTCGCATACAGATTTATATCTAAATCTGATATTCTCCACAAGGCACTGCCAAATCTTTACTATTGTTAGTAGAGCATACTGTGAAATAAAAAGACCAGAGGAAAATCTCTAAAGAGACAAGGTGAGACATGGCTATAGAAATGCACAGAAGTAAAGAGGTGCAAGTACAGAAAATAGAGAAAGCAGCTTTCATGTGGCAAGTACACTCTAACATTCTCATCTTGCCCACCACTCTCTGAGACAGTCAGAGGCACTTCACATCCTCAGGCTTTGCCAGGAAGGAAGTTGGTAACACTGACATGCTGCATCTCCAAACTCTCACCTGATAGATTTGTTCTCACTACTTAAAAATCTAATTGGTTGTAGCTTCTACATCTGTCATCCGTTCAACCTGAGCCCAAGGGATAAACAGAGCTCACCTTGTTCTGTTTAAATAACACAGCTTTTGAGGTTATCAGTGTTCTGTCATCTGCTAGAAAATTACCAGGCTGCTCACATGCAGTGGATTTGAGACTGATATATTATGCTGAAGGGCAATTTACTTTGCCGTAGCCAGGTGATAAAGCTCTGTCTGCTCATTGCAAATAATAATAATAATATCTCTAGATAGCAGCTGAGTTGTTTGTTCTACCTTGGGAGTTTGAGGCAGGACAGGGCTCATTATCCAGTTTACCATTCTGCTCCCTCAGTGTATGAAAGCCCTTTTACTCAGTACACCTGGGAAAGAGAGGCCTGACTGTGGGCAAAAAGGTCTCAGGAAGGAATGTGTCTTGCTCCTTTGGATTCCGACAGTTGTGTAGGCATTAACTAGAGCTGTTTGTCCACCCCAGAAGTGATAAACTGATGCCCTTAGGTCTTGGCATTTCTTGAAAGAAGCATACTGGTACTGTAGTTTTATGAAAAGCTTTGTTAATATTCCTCAGGGTACATTTATCCATTTATATTTTCTGTACCAGTTGTATTCTGTGCTGAGGATTCTGCTGTCTCAGTCAGTCTGGTGTCCTGTCAACAGTATTGTGAACATGCTTTTATTTTGCCACACAGCACCAAAATGATAACCCTCCTCAAGCCATACCATCTCAGTTCTTAGTGTTACAGGAGAGTTCTAGCTCTTCCAGTGAAAGAGAATGCAGTTGGGACAGATTTCATTATCCTCTTTTATCTCTTAAAACCTCCTTGTGACCCAAGTCATACAGGTCCCTGAGGAGTTGAGCATTTGACTGCTGATGCTGTTCACTGATAGCAGCATTCCTGCCAGGGCGTGCACACAGAATACTAACATCCTGCTGATACCGGTGGGAGTCAAACACCTGCACTGTGAAAAATAAAGAGCCCAAACCATTGCTAAATGTATCCATTTTTTTGGTGACTTCTTCAGCTGCTTTGCACATAGGTTTCCCCTGGACATCAGGGGACTCCTCAGATTGAGAAGCCCCAGTGTACAGTTCAAACAGCAGGGTACAGCTTAGTAATGTATAAACTTGATTTTGAGTAATGTTTGTGTCCCAGAAACAGAACAGGAGAATCTAGAACAAATTGTGTAAGGGATTGATTTCATTATCTTCCTTCTTTTTAGAGTAACTTTAGTTATATTTAGTGTCATTTGGAGCCTGAATCTAACTTCTTAATCACAGTAGGATATGCTTCCTGGTGCTCCCTTCCAGGCAGCAAGGCTTATTCCACACCTTTGATGGACTTGGCAAATGGATCAGGCCCACAGTCAATCCTATTGCAAATCTTTCTGCTGAGAGTTGTAGTATTACATGATCATTACAGGTCTCTCTGAACTGTGGGACAAGGAATACTTCACCCTTCTCTCGCCTTCTTGGCATGGTACATGACCTTAGCTAGGCCCAATTTCATGTTGGGGCGAATGTGGGGACACAAGCCTAAAGCAGATTTTGCTGTGCTTTAAAATAATTTGGGGACCAGAGCTGGGGCTCACTGCTGCTGGTGTGTGTTCCTCAGTCTGGACATAATGTAGGTCACCCATAAGGACAGCTGTCATCCAGTATTAGTGAGCATGGGATAAGTAAAAGGGATGCGTGTTTGTGCAGAGAGACTCCGAGGGAAATGTGGGAATCAGATTTATTTAAATGAATCACAGTAGCACATAGCTGAATCTATAAACTGGTGGAGAACCTACAGAGCACACAAATTTCTCCCCAAGGAAAGAATTGCAGAGGACTAGGAAGTGGGGGGGACTGAGATAAGGTATAAGGGTGACTGTCACACACATGCAAATACTCTCACTGCCATTTGCCAGCAGCTGTGGCCTTTTTGTTGCTGTGTTGCTAAGGAGAGAAGGTCAGTTGCTTCCAGTGCTGGCAGAAAGTCAGGAACCCTGTTGCTTTCTTGATGATTTTGGAGTCAGGGCACCTTGCTTTTAGCTAATTGAAATAGCAGTTTTGCCTGGCAAGAGCACAACATCCAAAGCCTCAGTTGTCTTCTCTATATGGCTAATTAATGGATACAAATCAGGGGATGTTAATTTCATTCTTCACCCTTCAAGACAAGGCTCCATTTGGCTGAAATCACTTAAGTAAAATTTGTCAACTATTTTCACCATTCATATCTCAAATTTAACCTGTCATTAATAATACCGAGGGACTACTGCTGAGACACTGATATCACAACTATTGGTCATTATTAAAAAATAACTGAGTATGTGAAAGGGTTAAGTTAAATAAATAAAATAAACCTGAGGGTAATAGATATACAAAAGGTTCTCTCTTCTCTGACAGATAGCAATTTAGGGAGTTCCACTGCCAGTCACAAACTACTGAACACAAGCATAATAGCAAATATAAAGTGAAAAAAGAGACCTGCATTTGTGTGTGAAGGTCCTTGAAATGTTCCCTGGGCACCGAGGAATGACTCCTCTCAGTGGTTGGTTCACCACCAAAAAGCACTGACAAATGACTCCTTGAACAAATAACCTTGCGAATGATGCAGTTAGAGAGAGGATGTTGGTTTGTTTAAGGGCATTTGTAAGAAAATGTGGTTATCAGAATGAGACTATTGCAAAAAACATGGGTATTTCAGTAAGGATGAGAAAGGTTCTCTATCTCAGCAAGGCTGGTTCTCAGTGAACCATTTTCTCTGGGGATGAGGAACTGAAAGTCTGTGTTGGGAGCTCTACAATATATTCATATAGACTAGGATGCTACATTTGTGTCATTCTCTGTGTTTGCTCTCTTACATGAAACAGAGAAACAAAATTTAAATGTCAGAAGATACCAGAAGATCTTCCTAAAAGAAACCTGCCCCCAAAGACTGAATAGCTACACTGTTAAAAAAAAAATTCAGAAAGTCCTTGAAAAGGTCTAATAAGGAGCTAAATCTGCTGTCAACAACAGGTCAGATAAACCCCTCTGAGCAGCATCAGAAAGCATTGATGGGTTCACGTTTCCTTTTAAGATTTCAAGGCAATCACTTGGGAGTCTAGAAATATATGCAGGAAGCCCTGTGAGATAGATTCAGTCTAACACAGCCTACAGCAGGAGTTCTTAGATGCTAATCTGTGTTTGTTAATCTGCTCTGTCTGGGCAAATTCAAGACTTCAGAGTGATTGTAAAGAAGAAAGAAAGAAGAGTGTCTAATAATTTTTGTCTTGCAATTCAAAAGAAATTCAAATCTGATACTTTTTGGTCTTGGATTCAATCTTACCAGTCTAAAGTGCTGTATCGGTTTCCCAGTTTTAGGGCATTGTGCCTAACAAGTTTAAGCCATCAATTGTAGTAAGAATCTAGGAGTCCTACTCTCTCAGAAAAGAGAGAGCTTGTGTGTTTCACATTCCAGTCTGGCATGTCGCTGGATACCTGTCCTTATCAACCTCTGGTGATGGCCTTAATCTGGAAAAAATGTTGCTTGTCTTCCTATGCATCTTTAATTTGGAATCTCACATCTTTATGAACCCTAACTTTCAGTGCCAAGTCAAAGTTGGACTCTAAAATGGAAAAAGTGTATCACAGAAAGAGAACTTTGGCTTCCCTGACACTGGGGGTTACTCTTGGCCAGAAATATTATCACAGCAAAACCTTCAATAAATAGCCTATATGTTATATAGCAGTGTCAAAAGGGTTATACCACAGGAACAAAAATGTTGCAAGACTATCAAAGCCAACATTATGAGAGCATTTGGAACATTACTGATGTTTTTCCTCTGGAAATTGTATTACCAGTCGCTGATATCAAGAGTAACAAATTTAAAGAAGCTATAAATGACAAAGCCCTCAGAGCAAGAGCAAAGAATAAAAATAAAAAGGACTCATTGGTTTACCATGTACCATGCAATGTACATGGAACATTAAATAGCGTTTATCTGCTGTACTTCCAGGCAGGCATCAAGGTGACACTTGCATCCTCCTCAGTCACCTGGAACCCCATGTTTCTGCACTTGCTATGCTGTACCTGTGGGAGAAATAAGGGAAGCAATGAGAGCTGGTTTGCACTGTACCCTGATATAGGGAGGGGCAATGACTCATACTATGAGGGGGAGAACATACTGGTAAGACTCGTAAAAGTCTTTAATCTGAACCAGACATCAGCCAGAAATAACAAGAGACAAGTAGCAGATAGTAATATAATACCAGAAAATTTTTAAGTGACCCTATTTTGTTTCCCAGCTTTTGGCCCACTGTTCATATTCCATGGTGGTAGGCTCAACATGATGATCAAGCTAGAACTTCCTAGCCCATCAGGCAGGGCTACTAAGGCTGAAGTACAGGTTATTCCAATAGCTACCACATATGCCAAGCTGGGAGGCAAGTGTTCAGTCCATTTGGACAGAGGAGCATGCCCCAAGATAGCTATATCAGGTGTTTGGCATACCTAACAGAACAGAGAGAGAGAGTGTTATATCTTCCCTGGTGCAAGTGCCTGTTACCTGTGGAAAGGAATTGCAGAACCTTGTAAGAGCAAGCTACTCTGTGAAGCTTAGTCACTTGAGAGACACTGCAGAAGCTGCTGTGGTACTTCTGGTGTTGCACAAGGCTCCTTTTCTGGTAGGTATGATTGAAGATGTTGCTATACATTGTGTGGGGCTGGGAATCCATGACACCCTGTGAAGTGCTGAGAGCTGCTTATCTTCAATCCCATACACATACGCACCCCTAAACAAATCCTTAGTCCTGCCTCCACTCCTATACTCTCTTATGCTCCTGCTGCTGGGACTGTACATGGTTTTTGAGGGGCGATCATACAAAAACAACTTAGAGCTTGATAGGGCTTTAGGAACAGGACTGAGCAACAGTATGCCTCTGGAGGAAAAGTTTATCGTGAGCTCTAGGTATATTCTCCTGAGGTTTTCTCTTTTGGTGTTTGGAAGAGTCCATTTCCTATTTCTTGGTCTGTCTACAACAATACCAATTAAAAAAAACAAAAGGTAAAGTATCTTCAGGTACACATTGAGCTGTTCTTATTTTATAGAAATATATTAATATTTACAAGTTAACATGGGTATTGAGACAAACTAAGTCACCAATATATGAGAGAAGAAAAAATTGCACTATCTTCATTCAAAACAATGTGAAGCAGCATATTTTGTTGATATAAACTTTGAAAGCACTTGGTGAATGTCAGCAGAGCTTTGAAATTAAAAGCTTTTCTTATTTCAGTCCAGCTATTGTTGCATCTCTGTCTTGGGTTAGTTGGGAAAGGATAGAAGCCACTTGGGAGATGCTTTATAATGCTGGCATTTCTAAAAGATGATGACAATAGAAGTGTTTTGAGTTTAGCTCTGTCTGTCTGAGCCTGTTTGAAATGCAAAAACAGAATTCCTGTATAAAGAACACGATTAAAAAAAAGAGGGAGAGGAGATTCTGTACTTCCGAATGATGGAAATAACACAAAGTCCTGACAAATGTCAGCTAAGGGAACTCTGGCTCCTACCTGTTCTTCATGTAATTCGGAAAAAAATATTCTGAATGCAGTAGTAAATCTTTTGCGGAATAACAGCCTAAAAAAAAGTTGGCACTGTTGCATCATATTCAATACCTAGATATTTACATTTGTATATGCTAATTTGATAAGACTGAGTTAATATTTGTATGGATAGTACAACACATTTTGAAATGATTTATGCAAATGTGGAGCAGACTCTGTTCTTGTATCTCTGTTAGTTCTCAAAAGCTAAGCAGGATCAAGTTGACTGAGTATTTGGCTAGGAAATCTTGACATAGGAATTGCAATAGTACTAGAGGAAGAGATACTGGAGTTTCGCTGGAAGTTGCATTTCTTTCTGACAATTTGTGGTGGAGTAACCCAGGCTACAGTCTGTACCTGGGTTTGGGCTTGGGGTCTTTTTGTATAATATGTGAACTACTGTCTTTAAGAGTTTTGCATAGTTTTTTTAAATAGTTAGGACATTAAAGTCAGTGTTTAGTCAGCCTAGTGCATTCTTCTTTTCTGATTTCTCTTGCAGTTTTAGTGGACATGGGTTTCCTCACTTGATACTTTGTGTGCTATTAAATATTTGCTTAGTTTTATCCTAGAAGGAGCTGTGTTTTACTAGTAAGTGAAGCAATCGATTTATCAGTTTATCAGTTAGCAAGTTTTTTTGAGACCTTCTGAAAAGAAAAAGCACAATCCAAGTGTAGGACATTTTAAAATATAAGATAATTATGTCCACTTCTCTCACTCCTTTGCACTATTTTACATGCAGAAGAAATTAGACTATTCTGAAAATGGTTGCCATATGCCGGTTTAATATAAGAAAATATAGAGTCATTGTTTAAGTATCAGCCTTCAAAGGTGGAGGGTTGAAGTAGTTCATCTACAGTATAGCAAGAAATTTGTATGTCCATAATAAGCCTCATTTGTCAGGAAGAGTACCTCATAGCAATTCAAATCCAAAGTAACCCTTTGCTATGCCCTCAGAATTATTGTTTAAAGAACCTCTAGGCTGGTGCAGAGTGAGCTGTAAAACCTGGATTTAAGCATTGGGCAACTGGAGAGATCAAGTCACAGAAAGAAGGAAGAGATGCTTCAGTGATTTCCATAGCAAATCTGTCTGCTTTAAAAGGTAATCAATACCAGATAGGGTAGCTGGGTTAAATGGATCCATTGCAGTTGTTATGCGATTTTCATGAGCTGCTGTGTAGTCGGAAAGAATTTCTCTAAGTGAGCAGAAATAGGGCAAGCTGCTATCTGTAAGTTTTTTCTACATGCTTTTATCGTAGTGACATTTTTATAGATGAGGAATGGCATAGTTACACTAACTCTTCCAAAAGTTATTAAAAAAAAAAACACCTGCCCAGGCACCTCATGAGACTGACTGTTCAGTGGCTATTGAAGTCTGGAGATGGTCTTTCAAAAGTCCAGAGGTACTGTGATGAAAGGTTTGAGTGGAAAACGTAGTAAAAATGATGGCTTTGAAAGAGTCAGAGGAGTAAGTAGCTTTCGCTACTTCAGCTTCTCTGCCTTGTTCTCTGTTTTGAAATTGAAAATATGCCACCATACGGACCTGTTCTCCGGGAAAACCCATTCTGCAAACTCCTTGGTGTATTAGAGCCAAATAGTGGTGTTGTGGTACGTGATACGGCAGAGAGAGGCGTGTGTTGTTCAGCACTCAACATGCTGAACATGTATTGTGAACTTCTTGAATCCTTAGAAGCAGAAGACTCATGTCTCCTCTGGCCCTTCCTAGATGAATGCTCTTGTGTTCTCTACTGGGTGTACTGGTATGAAGCAGTCTTTACTCCTTGTGTCAGTGCGGCTTCCTTGCCTTTCTCTCAGTCTTGGCACCTGTGATCATCTGTGGCATTACAATGATTAGGTCTCCCTCTCTTTAAATGCTTCTGCTGGAAGTTGGGTTCCTTATAACTGATTCCAGCAGTTTCTTTGGTATTTTATAGCACTTTCCTAATTTACTGCCTTTTTATTACTGTAGTAAAAGACCGCACATCAGGGAATGCCATCAAAGAGGAAGGAAACTTCCTCCCTCCTTGTCAGCTCAAGTTGAGCATTGTAATTTACATGAGAACTTGTAGCTTTCTATGTTTACCTCCTATGGAACCAGATTCTTTTCCTATTATGCAAATGAGATAATTAACATACTTCCCTGTTTCTTAAGATATTAAATTAGGTTAGACAGAATCCTTTCCTAAATGCCAGTGTGAAATCAGACCCATTCTCAGGACATCAGTTTAAGAGCAGCCATTTTTCTTTGAAGGACATTTATGTTATCTCCTCCATTCTCCTTTGGTTGGTTTAGATTTTGTTAAGATTTGCATTTTAAACTGATACTGATTTATTCCATTAATTACAAGAAGGTTTTTGAATACCAAAAGCAGAAATGTTTGTGTCCTTGTTCTTAAACAGCCAAATCTTGAAATGCTCAGCCATTCTCTGTCCTCCTTTCAAAAGTCCATACTGTCTATGCTGAAAACATATATCTGTATGAATTTTTGGTAAGGAATTCCTACAGAATTTACATAACTTACTTTTAGAAAGCTAAACCCAAAACCATTCTTTTTTCACCTATATCTGTATGTCTACTTGTAGATTCAGTCTCATTCTCCCTACTTATCTGATGAAGTATAATGGAGATGCAGCAAACCTGGAGAGATATGTAGCAGAAAAGTTCTCTTGCAGGCTCCAGTCATGCTTGAAAGACTGTGTTCCTTGTGCAGATTCACAGGAAATTTTCTTACTGTTTTGTGTAGGAAGTTAGAGCAATAAACAGGACTCAGGAGTTCCCTGCTACTCTTCTGCCCGGGTGCCAAGACACAGGACTTCTGTGTCAGCAGCCCAGCTCAGCTGGATGAACAAAAGCAATCCCAGCTCATGGCAGAATTATCTTGTCCCTGTCAGCAGCCTGTGTAAGTTAGAGCTTCCAACTGGGAGCAGTGACACAGATGATAAGAAATTTCCATTCTCCAAACTAACGTCTGTGTGAGAAACAGAAATGCTTTTTTTTTGTTTTGTTTTGGACTTTAGTTGTGCGGTAACATCTTCTGTTGTACTTTTTACTAGCATAAGAGACATTCCCGTGAAAGATAATAAACAACTCAGAAATCAATTTCCTCTTGGAACTTTGGAGGCCAGGAATTACAGCGCTGCTTTTTTCTGTTTTTCAAAGTGTATATTAAGTAAAGAAATGTGATCCCCAGGAGTGTTCAGAGGCAGCTCTTTGTATATACAATACCTTCAAATGTATCACATCTGATGATGTATTAGTAAGTATTTGGTATTTGTTCCATATTACAACTCTCCTACTTTGCTGCTTACACTATTTAAATGCTGTCTTCTAATGACACTGTCAGCGTAAAGCTCCTGCAGCCTGTGACTGGCAGAGGTCTCTCCATAGTGTGATTGCCCTGGGTCAGCTTCTTGCTGTAGAGCTGGGCTGAGCAAGCTCTTCTCATATAAATGTCTCTTGTATCTGGCCAGAAATACAAAAGTTTTAAGGGAGATGAGAAGATTTTATCCTCTGCCTTACTGCCTTCTCCTAAGCTTATCATAACTGATCCTCTGCCATTAGGCACTGCTGGAGTTCTAACCACAGGAGGTGCTTCTGCAGCTGTCAAGGACAAGGTGTTAGAGACTAGGGTTCGACTGATGTTTGTGTTCAGGATGTCACTGCCCATGCATTGAAGACAAATCAGCATTTCAATCAAGGATGCTCTTTGCAGGCTTGCTGTTTAGAGAGTCGAGAGCAATGCTCCCTAAGAGCAATGGGAATTTGCCTGTGTCATTGGTGTAACAGGTATAGGAGAGGCACAGTTAGTCAGTGGAAGAAACATACAGGTTTCAAGGACCACCAGGAGCAACCAGAGGAAGAAGAAAGATAAAGAGGGGTTAAAAAAGGCATTAGCAAAAGGAAAAACCAGAATTGTCTAATCCAGACCTCAGCCTGCAATAGCTCTATACCTCCTAGTCATTCTTTCCAGACATGAAATGTAGACTAGTACAATTACTTTAGTGATTACACTTTATCTTCCCATACCAAGGTATTAAAGAGGAACTGGGGAGCACATTATGAAACATACAGCCCTATTTAATCATGATTCCCTTTAAAACAATTGCAGGAAATCTCACTCTTATAATTACATGAGTGTAAAAATCAGTTTTAAGCTTTCTGAGGCCTTCGCAATTCATCATTTTCTTGGTTTGCAGTATGTGGAGCTGTATCAGCCTGGTGCCAATTTCTTGTCTCAAAAGTTAGTTGATTTTAACACACACACACAGACACCCTCAGAAGGTCTGGGGCTGAAGAAAAATATCTGTTTTGGAATTCTTGGCCAGCTGACCTTTGAAGATCTGAGGTGCTGTGCTACCTATATAGTGTGAATCCTGTGACTGCAGTGTAGCCAGAATGTGATGTTAGAAATCGATAGGATAACTGCCTCCTCAAAGAGAACCTGTAGCTTCTATGCATAGAAAAAGAAGGCTTTTAGCAGGGTGTCTGGCTTCCCCTAGGCCTACTGCCATTCAGGTTTCTTCGTTCCCACCATTTCCCTTAGCATTAGAAAGGTCTCTTGGAATAATTGTGTTGTGAACATTAAAATCACTACTGAAAAGTAAACACACCAGTGACTATCTGGTTGCTGATTTAACTAGGTTTAAAATCGTATATGTTCTGATATCTCTTTGTGCCCTGGTTGACCCCCAGATGGCCTGTGTTTCTGAAAAAGCTTTTGAAGGGAAATAAATTCCACCACCTCTTTAATGCAGCTGGAGGCACAGGGTGTAAGGTTAATTCAAAGAGCTTTACAGGCTAAAATTTAAACTCTCAGCCTGATTTCTCATGAGAAATCTCCTCAAATTGGCAGATAGAATTTAAAGCATTTATTGCTTAGGAAAGCCCCTGGGATTAATGTAACCATTTGAAACTTGAAGATGGGTACAGCATTTGGTTTCTAAGCAAAGTCATTCCAAACAGCTCAGCATCATGTAACAACAGTCTCTCAAAACTATGGAAACTTTTCGCACTATGCTGTTCTGGGTCAAAAGCTAGAAGATATTAATCCAACCAGCCCCCACAGTGATAAATGTGAATTATGTTGCCAGAAAATTGAGGCGCGTTTTCACCATTTTGAATGGCTTGAGGAATACAGACTAAATCTCATGACTGAATTGCCATCAGAAAAGCCCCTTTTATAATTTCAGCAGGTGTGAAAGGAATGGAAAGTTATGCTACTTAAACTCTTGAATTCATTTAACACAGGCAATTACGTAACAATTTCTGCCATGAGTTGTTTGTCCTCGTTTTATTTCTATTTTAAATGATTATTTTATTATCTAATAAACCATTAGCCTAAAAGGGAACACCAGCATTTCATTAATACAAGCATGTCGTGAGAAAAGCAATCAGCTAAAGATTGTGCAGTGTGAAGTAGCTTCCCCTGATGTATAGGCTGGGGATTTGAGGGTTGTGGTGGGTGGGTGGAGGAGGGTTCAGCATTTCATTTACCTTGGAACAAATGGGACATATTGCCATATTTTTTATTTGTATTTGTTGTTCAGTACGGGAGCCTTGATGTCTGAGTGATCCTTAGTGAAAGATGATTATTAGTGTTATTCCATACAGAGCAGCTGTGTTGTGCTCTATTTCCTATATCCAGGACATTAATAAATCTGTTTTTGTTGGTGATTAACAAAGCTAATAGCTGAACCTGGACAGCAAAGCAGACTTCAGTATCTCCCTTAACCTGGGTCAAATCAAGTTCATTTATAATCTTTGTGTTCCTAAGTGAGCCCGTCTTGCCCCATCCTGCAACGAAGCCAAAGCAGTGACAGGTGGGGAAGATGACAGAAGCCTCTGTGTCTGCACAGCACAGAGCTAAGCTCTTCTGCTCCTTCTTCCTGCCTTTTCTTTTGCTTTGCAGATAGACCATTAGGGCCGGAACAGGCAGGTTACCCCTTCTATGTTTTTAATAATGTGTAGTACTTTGCAAGTTTGACATAAAAGAAGTAATAATAGTATCTAGCAAAGGCTGGAATGACTGGATGCACAGTGGAGCAGAGCTAATGGCTATTGCTTCTGGAGCCCAGGGTTATATTTGGGGGGTTATTTCTTTGCAGGGTGGCTGGGATGAAAATCACTGGTGCTCATCGTCCCTGAGGATGATTTATTTCCCCTCATTGTTCTAGCAGGGAGTACAAATGCAAAACTTTCCCCCAGCTCAGAGGTATTTTTCCAAATAAAATATCTTCAGCTGTGGTCATCTGTGATTTGGAAGCTGCTGCTGTTGAGATTTAGCCTTGAGCTCACTGTCATTGCTGAGAACTGAAGAGCAGCTTTGCAGTGCATGAAATTCTAGCTAGTGCCACACCAAGGCTGGCCAGAAACTGCTTCTGATTTTCCCTTTTAAAAAAAAGCATACAAAAAAACAAAGAACAAAAACATGCTTGACTGGTGGGAGGGGGTAGGAAGGAAAGGGAATGGAGAGGTTTTTTGTGGTTATTCCTCTCTGCTTGACAAGGGAGATTTCCCCTTGCCCAGGGCTTCCAGACTGACTTTTTATAGTAAGAAGCAGGCAGAGGGCAGTTGTTGAAATGAGAGGAGGATTTCTTTCATGGCCCTGCCTGGCTGATGTGCTGTTGGTACCTGTCATTTCTTCATCCTAGCATTAGTCAGCCCTTTACAGACTGGACATGCTTTTCTTTACATTTCTGCCCACCCTGATCTGTGAGAACTTGGGAGCTAGAGAAACTTGGTTTGTTTCAGCTTTGCATTTGTGCTAAAAGGAAAAATATAATCATGAGATGGGCTAGTGGGACAAACAACAGCTGGTTTACTTGGTTAACCTAAATAGCACATAGTGGGTAGCAAGGGAGGCTGCATCTCTCCTCCAGCAATCATGCTGGGAGGTCTGCAGCACCATTACATGCTATTATTACTTTCTGGAGAGTGTATACATTCTTGCTATCACATAGTTTTTCTCCTTCATTTTTCATGAGAACTGGAATTAGATTAATGCTTAAACTATAGAAGAAGCGTAACGCCATGCCAGTCTGATTTATTGACCACTTAGTGCTGATGAAGCTGCAAACAAGAGTCAAGCAGATGTTGCAGCTGCATTTTTCTTTATCAAAGCTAACAGTTTTTTATGTTTTTAACCACTTCTTGTGCTGTCTTCTGTTTACCCTACAACACCAGAAATACTGGAACGAATTCCTCCAAGACCTTAAGGAGAATCTGCTAAGGGGGACTGGGTGCCTAAGGTTTCAACATGCCAAGCAGACTTACCCAATTCAGGGACAGGTGGCAGCAACTTTGGCTCCAATATTTGGAAATCAAATTGGCTTTGCTGAGGTTCTGTGCATTGAAATTATTGACTGCTCTGAAATGGGCATGTTTCCAGAGCCTTCTGCATTCAATGCTGATGGCATAGGATTTCCCTGTAACCTAGAGGAAGGATTTCTGAGATGGCATATCCAATGTCTGTCCTGGCATGTTTCCCGCTTATGAGTTATTATCGCTGTGCAAAGAGAACAGTTTATGTGAATCTTTGCAATTAGTGAATCCATCAGGGAACAGCTCTTCCATCTGGGAGGAGCAGGAGGCTTGGATTCTCTTGTCTTCAAAGAACGGCCCACATATTACTCAGTTAAAGCAAATCAGCTGAGCAGCCTCCTAGTTGCTCTGCCACTGACCTACTGATATTGGTAATGATTTGGATTTTTGATCCATTCCTTAGTGCTGAAGGAGATGTGGTTGTGCTATTAAGCGTGTTAAAATGTAATGCTCAGGGCAGATAAAGCCTGGCTTGATGGAGATGAAGTAAGGGGTTTGGAACTATGACTAAGCACAAAATACCCCTCTGACAGATAGTTGCTGGACACTGAAAGTTTGAGAACTGATGGATTTGAACTTGCAATTAAGTAGAAGATTCATGACAAGGGAGTCTCCTGTTTAAGTCAGTCATCCTCCAGGAAGCCATATGTGCTTGGGGCTGACTCAGGCCTCACAGCCCTTATTACTTAGCTAAATATTCTGAACTCCACTGGGAGATGGCTTGAAGAAAAACCATCTCACAGACTCACCTCTGCAAAGGATTGAAACTAGACATTTAGTGTTTGATGATAGCGTGAAGTAGTCCCAGCTCCCAGGCACAAGAGAAATTCTGTTATTATGGAAAGAGGCAATGTTGCATGTGCATTTGTCATTCCAAGCAGGCATGGGTCTTCTAGTCCCTTTTCACTCTCACACTAAGGGTTTCCTATTTGTGACTGGCTGCCACAAAGATACTCTTGAAATCAAGTTGCAGTGACATCTCTGGTTGGATATGACAGCTCGAATGTAAGCAGAACTCTGCACTTATTGGAAGAACTGTCCCCAGAATCATAACAGAGTTCATTTTAGAAGGGGAGTAAATTAGCCTTAGGCATAAAATAAATATAGGCCTTCTCTTTCCAGCCAAAGTTTCTCAATGTTAAGTAGATCAGAGGTGCCTCATGCTACCTGTCTTGGCCCATGACTCTTTTTCCCTCCCCACTAAGATCTGAACGTGTAGAAACACTCAGATTCTGATGCTTTTTGTTCACAGCAATTTTATTTTCTCAAATTCCAAATCTGTTGTAATTATAAGAATTAAATTGTGCTAAGACCATTACATTCTCCAACATTTTCTGCTAGCATTAGATGTGTGCCATTTCCCTGGCAAGTCAGTCTTCATTCACAAACAGGTTCGCAGTGAAGCTGGTTCAAGTTATCCCAGAGGTGTTGTCCCATGGCTCTGCTAGGATCTCATCTGTGTTTTCCATTGGAAAATACTCCTAGGCAAGGAAGAATTTGAACAAATTGTTTTCCGTATTCCAGGCTATAAAAATTCAATAAGCCATTTAAACAAGAGGTGCGAGGTCTGTGTTGGAAGTTAGGTGCTTCTGTCTTCCTCTCACTTCTTAGAGATAGTCAAATGATTCAAAAGAGACAAGAATCTAAACTTAACAGAAGGGAAAAAGTGGCATTATCTATTTCTTTCCAGAAGATACATTCTCAGTCCCCCTTCCGGCTACCAGGTTTGCAATAGAGTCCTTGCTTCTTGGAGACATTTGAGAAGAGTAGCATGGTTAAGGTGAGATGGTTGTTTATGATCCTGTTTATAGGAAGTTCTGAAGAGTGAATTTGTTGACAGTAAGCTTATTTGTTTGGCTTGGTTTGTTTTTTAATCTCTGTAAGTTAGTGACAGTCATCATTAGCTCCGTACCCATGGGCTGCTCTCAAGCCCCCACCTAACAGTTCCTGTGAAGTGTTTTGGGTTGTTAGAAGGCTCTGGGCTGCTGGCAGAGCTGCAGGGGAGTGGCATGCTCAGGAGGGTGGCTCCCAGCACCCTGAAGCGGTATTTAGTGAAGGGTCCATGACTGTACCCTGGTGGGACAATGACTGCAAGCAATGATGCTCTAGGAAGATGTTGCTCCACAGTGACTTACCATGAGGCTGAGTGGCACCTCTTGTTTGCAAAGCTGAGAGACAAGATCTGGTGTTGGTGATTGTCCTGCTTTGAGTGGGAGGTTGTAATGGAGACCTGCAGAGGCCTTTCCCAACCAACACTTTTGGAAACCCATGCTTAGGCAAGCACCCTAGTGCCTCATCCCTTCTTTACACTGTAGCCTATTGAGAGCTTCTAGGCTGTAGTTTGATTTTTGATATATGAATGACAGCAGAGTGGGGCAGTCCCTGAGAATAATCTAATCTCACGCTGACCAGGGAAGACAGCAGAATTACATTACATTTGTGCAAAACCAGACCCAGTAAGACTAGAACCAAGTCCATAGGTACAAGATGATGATTCATTTTTAGTTAGTGTCATAGCCAAAAAAGATCCCCCAATAGGATGTATGTCCATCTATTGCATTTATACTCCAGCCAGAGAGACATTTCAGGTCATTTGTCACTTAGCTGGTGTGGTTAGTTACATGACCACCACAGCAATACATCTGAGAATCAGTGACACAGATGTAACCTTCATGTTTAGCAGACAGAACAAATCTCAATAACTAGCAAATGCCTAGGAAAACTCATAAAACTTCCCTGAAAAGTGCGTAAACTTGCCATCTAGTGATTTGTGACAGAAGTTCTGAAGTGTTCAAAATAACTGTAAATCCTGAAATCAGCAGGCAATTGTGCAGCAGTTCATTAAAATGCTATGCACAGCTTCATAGTCTGATATGCTTGAACTTAGTGGTTATAGGGAACAGTTACTAGTGCCCATCTAAATAAACCTCCTCTGCTGTCATTCAGTGGGGCAGAGGCTAGAGAACAGAATGTACACTGTCTTACTAGATTTAGAAAAGATCCCCAAAATACTGGTGAATGTGTCTTATCATCATAGCATTTCCTGAGCTCCCTCAGAAGCCCTTCTGCCTAAAAACGAGTGCCATTTTTCTGAGGACAGCCTTGCCGGAGCTACTGTTGTAGGTTCCCTGAGAACGCTTGCCTTTCACATGCTTTCCAATAAACTGTGAATCTGCAATTCTGATAGCTGTGGCAGTAGCTCATGTGGCTCCCTCCCAGGGCTTCAGTACACTCTGCTGGACCCCTCTCATCTTTTGATCTTTCTGATTTTGCTGGTACTTGCTGCTTTAATGAAGGTGAGCATTATAGAGAAGCAGCATTGGCAAGCTGTGCAAAACCTTATCACACATGACCCTCTCCCAACAGCATGACTTGTGTCTGATTCTTGAATTAACGGATGTGCTAATAGATACATAAAAATATATATATATATTTGCTTACAAACATGATCTATCATATACCAGCTGATAAGCTGGCAGGAAATACGCTGTCAGTATACAGCTGGTGTCTGAGAGTGATGGGTGTTGGAACATCTCAACTGCTTGAGTCAGCTCCCTTTGAAATCAATGGGAGTTTTGCCATTGGACTCAGTGGAGCCGGAGTTAGGCTGTGATTGACTGCATACTAAAACCCCTTTACAGAAAGAGGTATAGAAAATAGGGACAGCTATGATAAATGCTACAAAGTTCTTTTTGAGCAGAGCTCTACAGAGGAGGGTTTTTGTAAAGATTTTCAGGATTTAAAATTTTCTACTCAGGAAATGTTGAAACAAGAACAAATGAGCCTGTTTTTCATCCAGAATGAAATTCCAGCTAAATCAAAACAATTACATGAAGTACGTCACTTCTGAAAGACCTGTGTATGCCCATGCCAGTTCTTGAACTTGATCTGAGACAACATAGCACAAGGGAGTCAGCTACAGAGGTTGTCACTGGTTCACATTTAGTACAGATCTTTCATGTCTTGAAGTCATTTTTGCTTTATGAATTGCACTGGTGGTCTGAGTTCTAAGAATATTGAAGAGAGGCGCTCTCTGCAGTGAGGCAGTTCAGGAATCTTGAAACGTCTTGTCCATCTGTCCTGTAAGGTTGTTTGGAATGTATTTGAGTAGAAGACTTGAAGGTAACAGAAAGACAAAAGCACAGAGTGAAACATCTGCAGAGAATGATCAAGAGGGAAATGGACAGCGTCACCCAGGTGAAATTCAGTGCAGGTAGGAACAAGATTAAAGGGACCTTGAAGAAATGATCTGAACTATTCATAGCTGTTATTTCTTACTGCTGTCAAAATCAAATTGCCTTTGCTAGGAAATTCAAGTTGTGTGAAAATAATTTAATTATACCTGAGGGTTTTTGAATGATCATTTCATGTTACAGCAGATTTGGGATAATAACGTGTACCTAGCATGGGCCAGTTGCATAGGGACAAATGGGAAGCTTGATTCAAAATGAAACTGTGAGTAATAAAAAGATGCATTTCCTGTTTCTGATTTACAGTTTCTCTGTGTACATAGACAAACATGGAGTTGGAGATAAGATATCATGCAACGTGTTAAGCAAAAAACAATAATCCAAGAATGCACTGAGTGTTCCAAACAGACTACTGAGGCTGTAGTTGTGCTGGATGCATTTCATACCTAATCTCTGAATGCAAGGTTTTCTGTCTAGGGCACTTCACAGATAAAAGCAGGAATAAAATAACTTTCTTTCCTGGCAAAACAATGTTTTAAATAGCATCAAATAATATTGATGTGTTATTATTTCTTACATTTTAAATTTTTTAGTCTTTCACATCTGTCTTGTTCTACTGATAGGTCTCTATAAAGAAATAGTGATTCTGTGCTGAATTATGTCTCAGTTTTCCAAAACATACATGTTCTTAATTTGTATGAAACACAGTTTACTAGGTAGAGTGGCATTCCCAAGACTTGCCAGTCTGAGGTCAACTTTTAGATACAGACTTGCAGAACAAACCTATTGGTTTTGTATTTAATTTATGTACTTTTAACATGACCTATATAAACTCCAGTGCCAACCCACTCCTGAGGTCTGCTTACTTAAGCTGCAATGAAGTCAGAAAACCCAATCATCTGGACTTGCCTGGTGACAGTCAGGAAGGAACTATCAGGCTGTGAAACATTCAGACACAAGTATCTGAAATAAAGCAAGACGCATGCAGAACAACTGCCATGGTGCCTGCCAGTGACAGTGGTACCATGTCCTTGCTCTCTTCTTTAAAGCTTATGTTGAGAGTAAGAGGTGCCTTTCCATGAAATCTCACAAAGCATATTAGTTTTTATTACTTCATCATCTAAATCATTAATTAAGTTAAATTAGCTGATGGGGACTATTTGGATGTATAGGTAATCATTTTTATCATCAGAATCTTTTCTGAATTATACATGAGGAGAGTAATGTTTTAAAACTACCCTTCATCACTTGCCTATTTCTGAGCAGCTCCATCTGCTCATTTTGGAACTTGCTCAGGTGGCTGGTTAATTCCCCAGACACCCAGAGAGAGAGGTGCTGCTGGACCTCCCACCCCTATCAGGCCAAAACAAACCAACGCACACACACCCCAACATTCACACCTGCCTGGCTGTAACCTCCATTATCTTTAATGAGTAAAATAGGCCCAGGTTCCTTGGAAACTGGAAGACTGAAAGTAAAATGTAACGAGAGATGCTACCAAGACCTTACAATTGGTGAGGCATTTGATATCATTTTTGTATATTAATTCACAATGATTAAAAGCATACATCATAACAGCATTGATGTAGAGTAACAAAGAGCTTAGAATTTTCTTTGCTTTAGCACCTTCCAAAACTACTCTGAAAAAAAAATGTTAACAATTCCCTCTTAGGTTTCCTTGCCTCTTTCCTAAGCAATACAACTCTTCTGTAGCATAGGCTTCAAAAATCTGATACCGTAATCCAAAAAAGTCCTCACTGAAAATCTGCCACTTAAAATCTCCATTAATAGAGGAAAAAATGCAAGTTTCTGCTTGGCCTCCATTTCTTCCTGACTTTAATGAGAGCTTCTCCTCCAAACAGTGAGGGAAGCCTCTGATCCCTGAAGCTGCTGAGTTCCAGCGTACAGATGGAGGGGGAGCATACTTTGTAGGGTTGCTCTATTATTAATGCTGGTTTTACATTGGCACCGTATGAAGGGATGGTTTTCAGCTGCCAGCACCATCTGGCCAAGGTGCTCTCAAGGAACTAGGAGACATGACTATTTGCCTTCTCATCTCTGGGATGTGCAGGATGCTCCCCAATGTTCAGCTGCGCACACAAGCTCTTGTGCTGTCGCCCCTGCAGTCAGCAAAGGTGAGCACTGTCCTGCTCCTGTGTGGGCATGGGAAGGAATGCTGTGGGCTCCTATTGCAGGCTAGTTTTGGGTGCAGCTGCAAAGGGCAGCTTAACTGGCCTTAATTTTGTGCCTTGCCCATCAGAAGTTACCTTCTGCTAAGGGTGTTTTCAAGGCGGTTTCATTAGACAAGTATCTCCTTGGCACAGGTGTCTATATGTAGCTCTAGTTCTCTGTGGCCTTCGTAAGAGTACTTCCATTAGCACAACTTTGCAAACAAATGATGGCTTGTGTTCCATCTCCCACTCAGAACTGGGCTCTAACAGCATTAATGAAACATTAGAGTTTTAATTACACCATTATCCTATTTATTTTTTATAAATAATTCCAAAGCAGTCATTACAGTTTGTGAACTTAGGAGTAAATGACTTAAGGGAAAGAAATCAAGTTCTCAATCTTGTTATTATCTATTGTACAGTCTCCCTGGCATGCTATTGGGAAACTAGCTGAGTTTTTTCTGTTGCTGTTGTTAAGATGATTCATTTACTTGCACAGTGGTAACATACTACTAAGCTTCCTACTTGAAACATCTGTGTCAGGGGGACAGCACTGCAGTGCGTCAAAGCAAACTTGCATTTCTTTTATTTTTCTCAACTCCCTTCAGAAGAAGGTGCATTGGGAAAGAGAGTGGAGCATTAAACAAACCTGCAGGAGTAAGTGCCTTGCAATTGTTCCAAAATTTTTTTGCACGGGTTCTGCAAACAACACTGTCTGTTCCAATCCCAAGCTTCTGCAGCTTGCTGTTTTTGTCATAAAGTGGCAAAATCTTCAAAAGACAAGAAATTGTAGGGTTGTCTGGAAAGAACCTGTGCTTGGGTGTACCCTGTAGTACTGTTAGCTTCTTTGGCTCCTCCCTCTCTCTTTCTGCAAATGTACTGAGTGTGTGACTATTATTGATGTTCTCAGTCATTTCCGTATGTTCAAGATAGTCTTATGTGGACCAGAACTGATAAAAGCATTTGATCAAGCAGATCACGTATCCCTTAAGCCAGAGCAAATTATCTGGTGTTTGTTGTGACTGGCGTTTCAGGAGTCTTGCAAACATTGATGTCGTATGGGTTGAAAATGATTCACACTGAGCAAGCAAAGAGAACAGTGAGACTGCAAGCAACAGGCACTCAAGGAGGAGGAAGCTATTTTCAAACTCTGTCCTGTCTTGTCTTTTCCACCTTTTTTAAAGAATAGCTCTGATCTCAGAGAAATCTGGAATGTAATGGGATCTAATTATCACTCTTCCTGTCATAATTTTAATAATTTTAATAATTATAAAACAACAGAAGGAAGATAAATCCAGGCAGCACTGGGCAGGGGAGAGGTCCAACTACCTAACTTTTGTCCTCCGTTCTTCTTGTAGAACCCAGACATCGTGTTGGTGCATTACCTGAATGTACCTGCCATCGAGGACTGTGGAAAACCATGCGGCCCTATCTTGTGCTCAATAAACACTGACAAGAAAGAATGGGCAAAATGGACAAAAGAGGAACTCATTGGACAGCTCAAACCGATGTGTGAGTATCTGAAGGCTTTTTTGCTCTTTTGCTCTCTGTGGAGTTAGAGTGCAGTGTCTCTCCCTGCCACTGACCTTCCCTCCAAATGAGTCATTGGTCACCTTCAATCTCAATTTGCATCTGCATGCATTTTCTTTCTTCTCAATACTCAACACATCTAGGAGACGTCCTTTCTGTGTATCAGTCATCAGCTCTTTCCACTTACAGGTTTTTACTGAAAACCCATTTATGTAGTGTGTGAGAACTACCCAGACAGTCCCAGAAAAGATCATGTTAAGTTACCCTTTACACACTTTCTGCTAGGAATGTACCTGTTGTCTTGTATTTTCAAGCCCTGTTTGTAGGCACCTACTCACTTACTAAGAACATTTACAGTGCTAGCAGGTAGGTTTCCCCAAAGGCTACTCCATGTTCATGTTATAATATTGTCAGATCAGAATGCATTGCTGCTGTTTACCGAAGGACTCTGTAGAACTGAGTATCTTTTTTAATCAGCAAGGTGCCCATGCTGAGAAGCTTCTTTCAAGTGCAAACTGTCTAGGCAAAATTTCTATGAAAGTAAGAGAAATCTATGTCCTGTCCATTGTCTGCACAGCAAAATAGTGGAGTCAGATTCCTTGGTGATGCAGTTCTGTCAACTTTAGTGCAGTCACTCAAGTGACAAGCTCATCTCTTAATCAGTTGCCCAGCACCATTGGTCAGTTCAGTTTAGTTTAAAATTCCAGTTTGTTCTTGAAAACCAATTCTAGAACTCAGGTATATCTCCTCATCCTAGCTGAAAAAGCAATGGATATGATGTGTTTTCAGATGAGTATCATTTACCAATTTACCCATTTTTAAGTTCTCAACTTTTCAGCCTAAAGAGAAGGCTGCTTAGGTGTGCAGAATCATTAGGAAGTTCGCTCTGCAGACAGGCAGCTCTGTGGACCTCTTTGCATCTACTTTGAAGTAGAATATTTTCTACTAAAATTAGTAGTAGTAAAATTAGTAGTTAAAAGGTACTAGCCATCAAGGAGAGCCTGATGTGCTTTTAACATATCTTACAATTTACAATTTTTTGAGAACCAGTACTCCCTGAAGTTGAGAGCTTTAGCCTTTTTAATGTAGATTCAGAGTGAGGTTTTTTTCTAAACTGTAACTCTAACAATTAAGTTTGAGGTTGAACCGTAGTCTCTAGGCCCTTGAAGGCAAGCCTACTGGTCAGTATATTATTCTCTATGTGTACTAGTAGGTTCACTGGATGAATCTAATGATGGGACAGTGGAGTTAGCACTAGATGGGCTATATTCTGCAAAACTGAGTGGAGAACGACTTGCTGTACCTACAGGAAGCTCATCTTGATGAATTTATGGAAAGAAGTTTACTTTTCTCTGAAATAGAACATGGCAAAAATTTGCAGCCGAATGTCACAGTTAAAACTGTTGTGTTTGGCAAGGTTGCTGTACTGCATGAAGAAGGATGCCCTTTGAATAACAACACTTTTTTAAAAAGGAAGGGTTTTTTCCCCCTTGGCTTCAGAACCTTTCTAATACTGTTATAAAAACATTTAATTTGCAAAGATATTATTAGTACAGCAGTGACATTTAATACATGAATCAGGAGTATCTTAAGTAGCTTCAGGCAGCCAACACATTCTTGCCACTGTAAACACCAGTTTTTTTCCTACACTTAGCTTGTCTCAAACATTACCTCACATCTGTTGGAGCCAATCCCCATCACCTAGAAGTTACTTATCCCACCAAGATCTTACACTGCTCCTTACACAGATTTAGAACAACAAAGGTCCCATTCCAACAAGGGAGCCTACGCTCTTGTTCTGCATCACTGATAACCCTTATAAGTCAGCACAGAACTCTGCGCAAGCAGCTCGCATAGAAGGGATCAGTTCTGGTTGTTCTGTTTTAGTATCCATCCAGCTCTGACTTTCCTCTTCATTGCAGAGATCTAAGGAAAAGAATATGATACAGATACAGTTAGAACAGCAGTACTCCGCACCTGTATAAATAACTTAACCTTGCCATGCTAACATAGATCACGATATTTAATGTGGTTTTGCGATTATGGGTATTCCACAAATTGCCAGATATGAAGAGATGAGATCAGCAGGAGTCGCAGGGCAAAATGTTTGTCCTCCAGTACTTTCTGTTAGACTACGTGGGGATACTGCCCAAAATGCCAGCCGGTTCCTCACAGTGTTAAGCAGCTGTCACTTGAGAAGATTAAATTGTACGTCCTCCCCAGAAGAATGTGTCCGAATATGTACATTAACGTCTTTTTGCAATCAAAGATAGAAATTAGGCATAATGTAGATCTGTAAGCAGGAGAAAATGAATTCAGCAGCCATAATACTGAATCTAGGTGCTAATATCTGAGTCAAAAAATACCAGGCCTGCCTTTCTCTCTCACCCCAACCCCCAGATGGATGCTGGTATCATGCCAGGCTTTCAGTAATTAGAGGGTCACGAGCATGATAAACATGAAGCACATTGCACTGATGCATCTCAGCTGTCAGTGAATGATCAGTCCCACAGTGACTGTAATATTATTAATTCTAAGTGTACTCCACTTCTTTGTTGCATCCTGAACTCTGCAGGTCATGCTGTTACTTGTTGCAGGGAGGGAAGCAGCCAGACTCTGGACATCTATGCCAGAGCTTTGCAGCACCTCTGCACTGTCTACAAGAAGAGGTAGCAAGGAAAGGACTCATGGGAAGTCAACAGCCAGTGATACTCTCCCAAGTCAGTAGCCCTGCTGTGTCAGTCATCTAATGTACAGTTTCTACTTTCCCTTTAATTGTCCAAGAGACAGAAACATGGTGATTGATACCATTTTTATGTATTAATTCACAATGATCATTTAAGAAAACATCCCCCCCCTTTTTTTTTTTGCTCCCCCGTGTATTCCTTTTCCAAACAAAGTTGGAGGAGAGATCCCCAAGTAGAGGAGAGGGAGAAAATGACATGTTTGCTAGAAAAAAGAACCATATTATCCTGGGACTAATTATATTAGACAGAAATCTAAGATGTTCAAGGTATGGCTGAGACTGTACAAGTTCCTTAATATTAAACAGGAGAGAAAGTGGCAGCCTGTTAAAAAATCTGCAGTGCATCAAGAAAATTATGTGAAAACTACAATAAACTACCCATAAATTTAATAACACTTGGCTCTTTTATATCTCAGGAGGGAAGAGTGAAATTCTGCACAATTATTCAGACTATATATGCATGTGCACATCTCTGTTTATGGATACATATCGTGGAAAACACATACTTAGAAATGTAGCTAAAATAAAAGCTTTAGATTCTGATCAGACTTAGAAAACAAAGAGGACGTAACTAACCATGTTCAAGGAACACAGAGGAGCGCTGCTCGCCAAGAAGACATCAGATTTGATTCCAAAATGGGGTGTGCCATGAAATTCTGGAGCCAAACACATTAGTTTCATCACATTTTCACATTAATCACATTCTTTCAAAGACTTCATAGTTCAATTTCCTGATGTTTCCAAATTTCTCCACCCTAAAGCAGATTTGTCAATAACAATCAAAACGTTGTGCATAGTGTCATTGGTGAAGTGAGAGAATAATCTGTAGACAGTCACCTTTTTACCTGTTCCGTATCTTGATTCATCTAGTTTTATTCCTCTAAACTTTGAAGCTGTGTAAGGTTTTTGTTGTTTCTTTCATTTTCTTGCTTAGCAAGCAAACTGAAGCAAACAAGTTTGGAAGGGCTGGATATGCTGTTTGGCACCTCCAGCAGGATGATTCCTCCCTCCTTCAGAATTAGGAGACAGGTGTTCCTTGTCTTAAAATTATAACCATGCATCAGGTAGGACTGGAACATGCTATAAAGCATCACTAAAAGCATTCTGTTGCTGATGACAGACCTGTGATAATCTTACTGACAGCAGTGTCCTAACCGGTTATCTGAATCATTATGTGTTTATGAATGGAACCTTTCAGGACATTTGTGCAAAACCAAAAGTGATAATTTATGAAAATCCTGGGAGAACTTTGTTAGAGACACCTGTAAGTTATTCAGTAAGCTGGATATGGAGAATGGGCCCTAGCCTGACATTGCCTTCAATTTTTTTCCCTCTCGTGCGCCATTATATTCTTGCTTTGAGGTTTCTCTGAACTGATGTCCTTAGAGGCATTTGGTGGTGAAAGCAAAATGCAGTGGCAGAATCCAACACAGCAGAATTCTGTATATACACTCGGTGTGATCCACAAAGTGTGGGCCAGCTCATGTTGAGGGTTTCTCCAAATCATCCCCTTTTGGCTTTCTCATCTCTCAGCTGGTCAAGTGTGAGTTGCAAGTTCACAGCTGGTGTTACGTTGCAATACTTGTTTCAGGTCCACTATAATTTAGAACTATCTTTCTTTCTGAAAGAAAGCTTTTTTTCATTCCTTTACTGCCTGGAAACTTAATGGTCCTGCTCATGCTGCCTGCACCCAGCCACAGCTAGGGAATCTGAAGGTTTCATATGGCACCAGTCAAACTTAAGACCGTTGAGCATCAGAAATTCTTGTTTCACCTGAATTGCCTGTCCCTGAAGGCACCAATTCTCCCTATTCCACATATGTAAATGAAACAATCTGAGGCTTTTGGAGGTGACCTGAAACTGCATCACTGTGTTCTCACAACTGGAGAGGGAATTAAACACTAGTAGCCCAGTATGATTTTTAAATAGCAGTAGGCAGCATGAATATGGTCTGAAGACTTGACTCTTTTTTTAAAATCTTGACTTAAATTTATATTAAATTTTAGTAATTGTTTTTAAGGCTTTTGTATTGAATCGTAAAAGAATAACTCTACAAAAATGCTATATGGAATGATTTTTAACATTCTCTAACTCAGAGGTAGGAAGTGACTCCCAATGCAAACTGAAGGTTGCCAGCATAGTTTCAACTGACTTCAACGTAAGAATTAACTTAGGTTCTTTCAAAGAGTTTGGGTTTTAGTAATGCAGATGTCCAGTTTTGTTGGAATAATATTTACTTGTTAATATTGACTCTATTTTAATAAAAAGCAGAATACAATACTAGATACTAGATGGATTCTTATATCCACTACTCTTACCTTTGAATAACTTCCATTCACGTAAGCTTAATAGCCAATATCTGCCACCTGCTTGATTTCTCATTTTCTCACCAAGACATACCTCAGCCTTTTCATTGCTCCAAGTACGTGGCTCTAAACATCAGTCACATGAGAGAAGTGCACCATTCCTTTCCCTCTTACTCATGTCCTTGGGGGAGTAGAGGCCATAGCACAGGGTTGCAGCCAGGGAGAGGCAAATACACCCCAGTCTCTAAGCAGCCCTGTGATTTCCTTTTTGTTCCTCCGCCTCAAAAGCCAAATGCAGCTGGGCAGCAGGCTGATAGCTGCTATTGTCACCAGGGGTCCAAGAGCTGGCAAAAAACTGTGTTGCTGCACTGGGAGCAAGTGAGTTGCCAGTACCGCATCAGGAGACTAAGAAATGGGCCAGTAAGCAAGTCTTTTGCAAAAAAAATAGTCTTTGCAGGTTTGCCAGGGCAAACGTGTGCACTGGAGTGTTTTACCTTGGAAACACAAACATTAAAAGAGCTGTGTACAGATACGTGAGTGCCATGTCTATTGAAGCTGAGTTCCATGTTTGTTGAAGCCAAGACAAAAGAAACTTGTATAGAGAGTGAAAATTGATTAAATCTGTGGTGTTCTTTATTTCCCCAGAGGAACTTATTCCCATGTCTACATGGGCTGCTCCTTAGGGAAATGTGCTTTCCATCAAAGATGAGTTTTACATACTGTAGAAAGTTCCACTCTGCCAAAAGAAGAAAATTAGCAGCGACTTTTCACCTGGCGCTTTGGGCAGTCTTTCAACAACCATTTGGAGATACTGCAGTGAAATAATCCTGATGTACGAACTTGAGTTTGTACAGTAATGAAATATTACCTTAAGGAAAACTAAATCAAATTATTTCCTGTTCCCCCCACCAAAGTTGCATGTTAAACCAAATACAGTAATTATAGAGCCTTTCTGAGGATTCATAGGCATGCTAGCATTTATTTCCAGTTCTTCTGCAGTATTTGTCTCTCTTCTTAACATTTGGCTGAAATACCTATCAGATTCAATACTAAAGCATATACTAAGGTGATTCTTTTCTTTTCCCAGCAGTTCCACCCAAGATGTTAAAAAAAATTGTGCACTTGATTATGATGGCTGTGCTCTGACCACCCATCAATACATATGACAAATTTGTGGAGATATCTCGAGAGTAGTGTCAAGATACAGACAGGCCTGATGAATGTATCACTCTTGTCTATCCTCAGTGGAAGATCTAGAAGCTCAGCACTTTCCTGTGCACCATATTTATGAAAAATTTTTTCCCCCAAATATTCTCCAGCAAGATTTTGCTAAAAAAACTTTTAAGAAAGATATGCATTAACCACTAAAAATTATGCTAAAAGAAGTGTCAAAATTAAAATTCATTAAAGCATTATCGTATGTATCTCATTTGGCAATTCAGGTAGTTCCCTCCTCCTCCCTGGGACTTCCTAGAAACTGCAGCCCATAAGCAGCATATAATCATGGTAGAAGTATTCTTCTTCTTCTCTCTTAATTATTCAGGACAAAGACCAAAATATCTAATATTAGAGTATTAGGGGTTTGGAGGTTTTATATCTGGACTATAATCTTGGTGATTATAGAATATCAAGAAATAAAACCAACAAAGACTCTCATTTCACATCAAAGTTAGATTTTCATTTTCTTATCAGTTAGTGCCACCTGGTGGTCAGTGACAAAGTTTTCTGCCGCTGACATGACTTTTCTGGTGCTAGAAATGGGTATTAGCCAGCTGTGTCTTGCCTGGAGGCAAGGATGGTCCTCATCCACGCTCTTGTGGCCAGCCCACCAGGGTCACTTCCCTGAGACTTCATGCTGGTGAGGGAAACATGGTCCTATTCCCAACTGATTGGAGTAGATGCAAAATAACAGAAAGGATGAGAAATAAATGATCCAGAAGCTAAGATGAGATCACTTCGTAAGGTGGAAAGATGGGCCATCCTTCAAAGTTTTCTCTTTCATCTCCAGTGAGAGTAAGACCATAATCTTGTCTACAATGAGCATTAACCACGGAGGTCAGATCTTGAATGGTTCCACTGGTATGTTGTGATACTGTTTTTTATCATAGAAGGAGACTTTTAAAATATTTAAGCATTTTGTCTGCTGTTGTGGCACCTGTCACAGTCCATGCATGCTATTGCAGCCTTGGGAACAGCTCTCTTGCTTCTTACACAGTCAGCTCAGATGCTGTCAGTCTCGGTCTAAGGCTGGGAGATGCAGTCCTTGCTCTCTCCAGGACTAAGAGTGCCGGATCTGATCCATCATGCATAATATGACCTGTGAATACTGGGGCATGATGGCGCCCATGAGTATAGAAAACACCATAAAATGTAGCTTGATGAGCTGTTTGAGACTGCTGGACAGAAGTTAGGGCAGAGGATAGTGAGAACGGATAGTAAGTATCCAGTGACTATAAGAAGTGATTGCACAGAAACAGTGGCAGGCAGCTGGGCTGTCAGCGCAAGCCATTGGTATTTCTGTAGCATTCATCATTAGCTCCAGTGAGTCTAATGGCATGAAGTGAAACAAGTCAGCTTTGTGTTGGATTATATCAGTGGGAGCTTGGGGCTTCTGACAGGTCATGCACTTCCCAGAGCAGTGGGCTTTGCTGTAGGGAACAGAGTTTCATGAAAAATGTATTTTAAACAGAAGCCTAGAAAAGAGATGGGGAGACATACAACTGTCTGAAATACAGATGCTCTATAGCCTGTTGTATCTCTTAGAAGTGCATAGTAAAACATCTGGTACAATTCATGAGAAGCCAAAGTATCTAAATCCTCTTGACTCAATTTCCCCACAGCAAATCATTTTCATCTGGGTCCCCAATGAACTATAATACCACATTTATCACCCTTCCAAATGCTAGTCTGCCATTCTCTGAAAGATGTCCTTGAACTGTATGTCTGAGAAGCAGATAGAAAAGTTAACTCACTGTTAGTAGAAACACAGTTTGGCTGGCAGTGAAATACTGTGTGCGTAGTTAAAGCTGTATTCATTTCTTGTGAGCTGTGACAAGTGTAGGAGCATTCATTCTGTCCCTGCCAATTGAGCTTTAGATACTAGCTAAATTGAAATACAATCAGAGCCAAGCACCTTTACACTTTTATTACGCTGCATACAATTCCAGAACTCAATAACGGGGCCATTTAGCAAATCAGATAAGAAATTCTGAGTATCACAGAAGGGAATGGCCCAGTGATAACAACTTTGTCCTGATTAACATTGTCAGAGGCAAGAATTCTTAGTGAGATCTGCTTTTTATTATAAACGAGTAACTTGTAGATTGCTATGAGAATAATCTAAGGGAGTTAGTTTCAGCACTATTCTTTCATGTGTGAGCAGCCTTGAACTTCAGGTGGTTATACGTAAAAATTGCTTTAGCTGTAAATAAAAGTTGCAAAAGTCTCACTTTGAGTTTCATATTCCATGAATATAAGCAACATTCTGCTGGTCCTTTCTAAATATAATCTAACTATATTTAGTTCCTACTTGCTGTTAAGTATCCAGTTGCAATTACATCTGAGCAATTTTTCAAGGAAGGGTTTCATTTTGAAAGAAAGACTTCTCTTTAAAGATTGACTAAGAGTGAAGCTACTGTACAAGTCCTTTCAAAGACATTAAAATTCCATAAGTAACATTAAGAAACGGCAAATTTGCAAGGTGAGTCTTCCTTGCCTGTATTCCCAGCAATGAGATTCAGGAATCAGAATCAGAATTCAGTCTTCATAATCAATAAATAATGAAAGTGGAGGTTGGAAAATGAAAATTGAATTGTATGTGGTGTCTGGATATGAAAGGATAAATCTAATGAAAATTTCCTCATTGAACTGAGAAATCAGAGCAAGGCCTTTATTTCTGTCAACAAGAACACAGTGAAAATTCAAAGGACAAGGCTGCCATTTCCAATTGACAGTCTCCATGGAAACAACCTTCTAGTGTCAACAATTTGTGGAGTGGGATCTTGGAAGCAAAATGGACTTTCATTCTCATTAGCAGGGAGGCAGGAAAAAGTTTTCCTACTTACCCTAAGATCAGCAGTTGAAGGATTTTTTTAAACATTCTATATCAGATAAGAGTGGCTGCAGGTAGGACTCTTAGGTAAGGGTTCACCACCCTTACATGGGTGGTTAACCATGGGTGGACCCATGGAATGGGTGGACCATTCCAGATGTGTCATGAGGGAGAAGCAAATAGAAATCTGACCTCAATTATTCCAAATATTCCACCTTTGTCAGTGTTTGGTTATCTGTTTCATGCCGGAAATGTCATCACTGATGTTCAAAATCAAAGGCAGGCCCATACCTGTCAAAAAGGGGCAAAGGAGCAGCAGGTAAGGTAGAGGGAAAACTGGTTCAAGGAATGTCTTCATTATATCTGTATCCTGTATGGGTGTATAAGGGATACAGATGAGCAAGAGCTTTTGAGTGGAAACAGGAAGTATGAAATTGATGAAGTGGCAAAGAGGAACCGCTACAGCATTCAGAAAGGGTGAAGTGATCAGATTAAGATGTGAGAAGGTATTTTAGGGACACGTGTTGCTCAGGGTGGAGGAAACAGCAGAGAGGGAAATGGTCAGGCTTTTAACCATTGAGACAAAGAGAAGAAATATGTGGGTTTTCCATCTAGTGTGAAGATGAGACAGTAAGGTAGGTTAGAGATGACGGGGAGGAGGAGGATATCTGGAAGACTGAAGGGTTGTAGATCTGGTAATTTTAGAGGACTGAGTATTGTAATTGGTGGCACTTCCACCAGCCTTAGAAGAAGGCAGAAATAGCCAGAGTATTAGAATAAATCTAGACAATCACATTTTTCTGTGCTTAAGTTTCTTTTGGCTTCTAAGTTTCCGTCCTGCCAGTAATCTAGATGATTTTTCCTTCCTTTGCTAAAGATGGTCAAAGAAAGTCCGGGCAGTACTAATGAATGGGGAGCCAATGGATCAATACGGGAAGGTCATTTTGATTCTCTTTTCTTCATAAGAGAAGAAAGGAGCGAGCCCCCTTTCTGACAAAAAAGGGTTGGAGGCATATCTGCTAGGAGTAGCATTTGCAATCTGAGTTACAGACCTTCTTTCAGCCTCAGTTCTTTTCCTTAAATGCCCAGGAAAATGACAGTAACTTTCCCCGGCTCAGCTGCATCACTTCCGCAGGCTCTTCCTGCACTGTGCAGAGGTTGTGTGGCAAGGGATATGTCACCAATGAAAGGCAGCAGCTTTTAGACCTGTTCGTGGTAGCACTGCTTGGAAAGGGAAGTGTTGGAGCAGTTCTCAACTTTCACTTAAATTATAAGGAAATATACAAGGAATTTAAACAGCAACTAAAAATACTTCCCAGAATGTCTGCTAACCTTCAACCTTTTTTTCCTTCTTTTGTGTTTCTACTTTATGACTTTATGTTTAATCAAATGCACTTCTACAGTGGTTTCACCTTTCAAACCTTTAAGAAAGGGGAGGAGTGTGTGTGTGTGTGCACGTGCTTTTTATCAACCTTCCTTTCATAATGAAATAACCCGATAGAAATCTGCTTTCCTGCTGATTCATTATGTGTCAAGAAGCTATGTGTGACATGTTAAAAGCCATCTTGATAGTATTTGGTATTCAGTACTAACAACTCACCAACTCACAGGAGTTTTTCTTTAAAAGGGGGAGGGAGAAAATCTGCACATTGGAGTGGATAATTTGCATTAAGCATCCAGACTTCTTTCTTTTTTTTTTTCTTTTTTTTTTTTTTTTGCAATCTGTCACCCTTCACTGACTTTTTATTTTATAACCTTCACAATATACAGGGACCATAAGCTCTAAAAAAAAGCTCACACCACATGGGCAGAAGCTGGAGTTGGAACCTTTTTTGATCAGCCAGAGCAAGGTTAGAGGAGGAACTTTCCTGAGCAGAGCCACCTGTTCATGGACTTCGTGGACTTGAAACTCCATTGATGCCTTGAAATGCCAAAGATTAGAACATACAATCAGCAAGATCAGTAAGAAATGTGTTCCCAAGACAGGTGTTGCTTCTGGCTGTGACAGTATAAAGACCATGAAAAAGCCGAAGTAGAGGATAGGGTGTTCCCAAGAAAACTCAAGTGTTTGGAGACCTGATTTGTGAATGCTACAGATATGTTCAGGAAAATCAAAAGTTTTGGCTTCCACCTACTTCTTGCAATAGGTCCAAGATGGGAGTTCATTATAATGGAAGGACCTGAAAATAATACAGAGAGTACTGTGTGTATCCAGCTATAAAGCTGTCTGTTCTTTCTTACCTTCCAGCTCACAGCTTGATTCAGGCTTAAGAAGAATCAACATGTATGCATAAACCATGAGACATGATTCACCTATCAGACTTGCCCCCTATAATACTCTGCTCATCACTGGATTTAGCAGCAGTAGGGAACAAACTATGACATACTGCTCTAAAATAATCTTTCTATACATAGTAGTAATTCAGAGCTCACTTCTACAGCAAAGCATTTCTGAAGTTACCAAAAATAACTTAATGGAAAGTTTCACAGTAATAATTATAGCTCAGTAATTTTTTATAGCATAGCAGAAAAGTTCCAAACATTTTGCTGCATTTTATTTCACTTCCATTTTGCTTTTTGCAAGACTGTTATTTGAACATTACTTTTAGAGCATAACATCAAATGTGACAGGATTATGTCATAGAATAATACTATGAATGTGAGTAGAGTTACTGAAGCAGGAAGCATGTATAAACTTAAACTTATACCTAATAATAGATATTGAGTGTTAAAAAGGAATTCAAAATTGTGAACATACTACAAAGCAAAATCTGTGGGGTACATTACCAATAAATGTGGTTGTCAAATAAGCATAGAGGGACTCATTACTAAACCAAATGCAAAACATTAAATAGTGGTATGAGGGAAAATGCTTACAAATCTTATTTACAATATTTCTGTGACTTGTTCAGCCCAGCAAATAGAAATAAAAAATTCTGGAGCATAAAACTAGACAAGGGTGCTGCCCTCCCAAGCAAAGTAACATCAGTGGGTAATGAGGAAATGGAGCAACGGGTGAAGGGAGGCATGCGAGAAAACTGCTTAGCAGACTAGAACCAGGAAACCTCCTCCACTGCCTGGTTATGATGTATTAAATAAGTGTCAAAGACCAGAATAGGGCTTTCATACAATAGCTGCTCGTGACACCTTGTTATGATACTTGCCTCTTTGACAATGGCCAACAGCTATCATGAATATGCCCTCATTTTCTTCTAATATTCTTACGTGAAGCAGTTTGCAGCTTGTTCGTTGAGAGTTTGCAGATGCTTCTGAATATACAGTGATTATCAGCCCAGTGTGCTGCTGCCACTTTCATGACCTCACATCCAGCATGTGGGGATCTGTATATTTAGGGCTTAATCCAACACAGTTGAAGTCGGGGGGACTTTTAACCTTAACTCAGTAATACCGGGTTAAGGATTTTAGAGTACAATGTGCAAGGAGTGTGCTTTGCTAGAGTGTCACAAACATTGAAAAGAACAAGCTCTTCAGGCCTGAACCACCAGCCAAGAGAACACCCTGGAAATGATATCGCCAGCAGCCAGCGCTTCCCAAAATCTGCAAGTGTGCTTTAGTGCACACAAGGGATAGATAAACAATACACAGAAATAAATTGCTTAGAGAGAAACTAAAGGAGATAGAAGATGCTTTGAGTCAGTTATCCTGGAGAAAATATTTTATAAATGTTATTTCCATTGTGAGTCAGGTTGAGAAGATCACTGTTATGGGAAATTCTTCATCTAAAAAATTCTGAGATGGAGCCTTTATTCAAATAACCAGTTTATGTGCGTGTAGTGTACCACTCACATTTAAATAAACATCTCGCAAGCCAAGGGAGTCCCCAGTAAAAGAGACCTGCAGTCTGCAATGCATTCTCTAATGTCACCCGTCTGCCCTTTTTTTCAGATTACTAAAAACTTGCCTAAGCCTGGGCGGTAGGTGGGGGCTCAACCCAGTATTTGTTAGTGACTCTTAAAATTTGAGTCAGTCTTCACTGCTGCCAGTCAGGATCTGACAAGGAAGACCTGGCAAAAGGTTTATGCTTGCTATTATATTGGCATATTTTTGGCTTCTGATTTTATTATACAACTAATTCTGTTTTCATGTTAGAAAAAGATTCCAAAATGCTCCTTGGGATATGCTGTGTTACTTAATGAAACACAAGTGCTTTGTTACATTCTAGTTTTTAATAAAAGTCACATGTACTATTCAGACAGTTCTTAAAATTTTACAGTTTAGTTAGAGAGCCACAGGCTAACATTAACAGGCAACTGAAATAGCAACAGATTCCCTACTAAAATCTTTTTCTCTATATGCATTCACTGATTTCTACTGAAAGGGTGTCCATTTACAAATACAAAAGGTTCACAGGTAAATATAAACAAATCAGCTAGATGAAATATGAACCTTAGCTCCTCAGACCTGCCAATGTCACTTGATAATTGTTGATATTGAGAATTATTTGTGTCTCAGTGACCTTATTAGACACCTATCTCCTCCAAATCTTTTGTAGTTGTCAGTCCCTCTTCACAGTCACATGGCGTTTCATTCCATATTGCTAATTAAATCGAAGGAGGGGTTCCTCTTGGGCCAGCAACTGTGGGGTACTAGAAAATTGAATAGTAATAAAACATAGCAAAGTATTAAAAATAATTGCTTTATTCTGACTTAACCACTTGTTTCCTAGATGGCCTTGGGCAGTTTACAGAAAGGCAGGAACAGCAACTCACCGATTGCTTGGGAGACCTAATCTAGGAATTGCATTTTGAGGCCCATTGCCTTTTGGACAGCAGCAAGTAGAGAACAGTAAAATAATAATCATTGTTATTTATAGCTGTCCTTCAGTTCTGAGAAAACGCAGCAGAGGGTTTCTGCTGTTCTTTTGGGATGGCTTCTGGAGTGTGTTTGAAGTTTCCAATGGGAAGTTTTTACTGTTCTCTTCACAGTTCATGGCATTAAGTGGACATGCAGCAATGGAAACAGCAGTTCAGGGTTCTCAGTGGAACAACTCGTGCAGCAGATCCTTGATAGTCACCAGACCAAGCCACAGCCTCGGACACACAACTGTCTCTGCACTGGTACCTTGGGTGAGTAGTAGGAGTTGGGCTGAGAGCACACAATGATTGTAGCTTAATCCAGACTTGGAGTAGGGTTTGTAGTACTAAAGTGCTAAAAGTGTTGTACCATGAAATGTTGAGACACAATGAATTGTGTATCAGAATTCAGGTGAGGAGACAGAAGTCTCAAATGTACAAAGATGTAACTGGAATTTCTGGAAAAAATGCAAACACTTTGTAACCTGCAAATTCTAATACATGCCCTCTCTACATCACCTGCTCAGAAACGCATGTTCTCTTCTACATGCTCAAAGTTCTTCCAACTTTACCCTCTGAACTCCTTGCCCTGCAGCCCACTTCCACTGGAGAAAACAGGCTCAGGTGGTTAATTACAAGGTATCACTGGGATAAGACAATCACAGGTTTTGTTTAGATATCAGAAAAATACAGAAGGAAATTTTCTTCCTGTTAAAGAAGATGGGTTTTTTTTGAGTGAGACTGAAACAGCAAAAATCAGCATCCTTCCTATCTGAACTTTAAAATAAGCGGTAAGATGAGTGACTCACTCTTCCAACTCACCTGCATTACAGCCAGCCCTTCCTGGTACTTTGGTCAGGTAAAATGGTACATTAATTAGACTTTAGAGAAATCTGTAAAGAAAAGCTGTCTGTGTTTCACAGGGTTTATTTTTCCTTCTTTTTTGGGCAGATGCCTTATACAATTGAGATTTAAGTAAGAATGATGACCTTGGAAATACCTGGGTTTGGATTAAAATTCAACCCTTAAGGCTCAGCGCTTTATCCAGGCTTGCAGATCTGAACATGAATTTTTTTATTCTTCCCTTTGATGTTTTGTCTTGTGCTAAGTCCACTGCACGCTTTTTAAAGTAACAGTGTCACTTTGCTTTATAGCAGCTTGCACATTGACCCGTACATTCCCAATTTCTTAGTTATACACAAAAACTGCGGTGTGAAAGCCTCTCTCTTGTTCACTCCATGCCTAGGAGAACAGAGAGATTTAATATCACATTTAGTCTCAAAAGCTCTGTCCTGAACTACTTTAAGTGACCTGATTCAGATCTTCAGCACATAATAGAGAAGCTTCCCTTCAAGGGCAAGGAACAAAAGATTTAGCAAATTACAGTGTCTACACAGACACTTTATGTTACCCAGAAGATGGCATTTATAATTACAGCCATTAGCTATAAGGAGGAGGTTTCTTTCCCCCATTAGTCATTATACAGGACACTAACTAATGTTCTTACCTCATTCTGGGGAAAATGAATCAATTAGAGAAAGAAACATCAAAAATTCATGGGCTGTTCTTCTTTTAAAAAAGGCAGTTGCTGCACCAGAATTGGTGGTTAAGATGCCTTCACAGACAGAATCATTTACTTTAGCCTGCCTAATTTCCCAGCTCCCAGAAATTCTAGTGATGTTCATCTTCTGTCAGGCAAGTAAAGGCACCAGTTGGCTGAACTTCTATGGAGAGTTGCCTTCTGGTGACCTTTGCTTGAGGATTCTTCAGCCTCTGATACCATTTGCTCTCTCTGCATGCAGCCTCTCAAAGTATAAAATGTTTATCTGTCAACATATGAACAACTTAGAACAAGAGAAACATGTTCCCATCCTTATGGGAGGAAAAATGTTCTTTATTCTGGCTAATGTACTTTTTATCTAATAATTTGATTGACAGCTGTAAGAGATATGATGAGGACAAGAGAATAAGGGAAATAATCTAGGAACAGGATGATGCCAGGGACAGGAGCACAATACAACATCTGTCACCTCTAGATTACCAGTCAGAATCCCACCCACATGAGTAGTTGCCAAGCCATCTGGCATCAGCCAATGTGAAGTATTCAGTATCTGTGTTGCAGGAGGTTGAGGTCTTGTCTGTGATGCAAATGAAATAGGGCCTACAAGGCAGAAATCCTCTGCCACATCTGACAGAAATAGTCCTTGCTTTACAGACATTGTCTGAGATCAAGCACATATTTAAATAAGACTGAAACTGGACACAGATGCTGACTCCCCTCCTTCTGCTTACACCTTCTTTGATCAGGGCAGGGAGGAAAGAGGAAGTGGGTGCTATGTGAGGTGAGAGGAGTGCATGTACACAGGAGTATTTGTAGGTTACTGTCACTGCACACAATGGATCTATGCATTAGATGGAAAGGGAGTTGCAAACCTGGCACTGGCAAGAAATTAATCTTATTTTTAAGCTCTTTTGCTCTCTCATATATGCACTCACACTCTCACACACACATACATAAGTATGGCTGTCCTTTGCTATGGCCGTAAGATTCACAACTAATATTGTTTTAATTTTGTATTTACTGAATAACAAATGTTGTTTGTTTTCTGGAACAGGGGCAGGAAGCAGCGTGCATCACAAGTGTAACAGTGCCAAACATCGCATCATATCACCAAAGGTCGAACCAAGGACAGGTGGGTACAGCGCTCATTCAGAGGTACAAAATAACGATGTCTCTGAAGGCAAGAATGAGCACAGTCACGGCAAGGCCTCCAGCCGAGAGAAGAGGAATGGCAAAGTGGCAAAACCGGTGTTGCTCCATCAAAATAGTACTGAGGTTTCTTCTACCAACCAGGTGGAAGTTCCTGACACAACCCAGAATTCTCCTGTGTCCATCAGCAGTGGATTAAATAGTGACCCGGATATGGCTGATAGCCCAGCAGTCACTGGTGTGTCCAGTATGGCTGTAGCCTCAGTTATGGGAAGCTTGTCACAAAGTGCCACAGTATTTATGTCAGAAGTCAGCAGTGAAGCTGTGTATACCATGTCACCCACCTCTGGCCCAAATCAACACCTTCTGTCCTCCGATGCAGCTGCACAAGGACTGGTACTTGCTGTGAGTTCAGACGGACACAAATTTGCTTTTCCAACAACAGGCAGTTCAGAGAGCTTGTCCATGTTACCTAGCACTGTCTCTGAGGAACTTGTGCTCTCCACAACTTTAGATGGAAATAGAAAAATTCCAGAAACCACCATGAATTTTGACCCAGACTGTTTTCTTAACAATCCCAAACAAGGGCAGACTTATGGTGGAGGAGGTCTGAAAGGTGACAGCATCAGTACCAATATAAGGCAGTCACCCACAACAGAACGTGGCTTCAATTTCAGTACAGCTCTCACAAAAGAAATCAAAACTGAGGACACATCTTTTGAACAACAGATGTCCAAAGAAGCATTTTCCTCCACTTCTGCGTCTAACTCTCTCACCCTCACTACAGGTTCAGGCTTGCTTCCATCTGGAGGAGGTCTGAGCCCAAGTACCACCTTGGAGCAGATGGACTTCAGTGCCATTGACTCCAACAAGGACTATTCTTCCAGTTTCAATCAGACCGTCCAGAGCCCTCATGTTCATCAGACCCCTTCCCCCAGCTTCTTTCTGCAGGATGCCAGCAAACCTCTTCCCCTTGAGCAAAACACCCACAACAATTTGAATGACACAAATGGCTCATTTGTGAACACATTAGGAATCCCCAATGTCAAAACAGAATCCTCATCCCAAACCACTTCCAACTGCAATGGCACAGTGGAAACCAGAATAGAGTCCACCTCTTCTCTCCAGCTCATGCAGTTCCAAACAAACTTCCAGGCTATGACTGCAGAAGCTGAAGTTCCCATGGAGACCTCCCAGCAGGCAGAAGGGAGTGAAAATCTACTTAAATCAGGGGATCTTCAAGCCTGCAGCACAGAACACTACTTGCAGCCTGAGGCAAATGGGGGTATCAGGAACGGGAACAATCTCCCTATTCTTCAAGGAAACATGGTACAAGGACTCTATCCTGTGGCCCATCCCAGCTTAAATAACTCCTCCAACATGGAGCTTAACTTGGACCACTTTGATATCTCCTTCAGCAACCAGTTTTCTGATCTAATTAATGATTTCATATCTGTAGAAGGTGGGAGTAATGCTCTCTATGGACACCAGCTGGTGTCAGGTGACAGTGCCGGACTATCTCAGCCTGAAGACAGTAACAGAGCAACCTACAACCAGGCTGAAATGTGCATTCCTTGCTGCAGTCCTCAGCAAGCCAACATGCAACTCAGCAGCACAGAGAATGGAGCCAGCACGATGGCATACATGCATGTGGCTGAGGTAGTCTCGGCAGCTGCAGCACAAGGCACCTTGGGGTTGCTACAGCAGAGTGGGCGCTTATTCATGGTGACAGATTATTCACCAGAGTGGTCTTACCCTGAGGTAAGTTTAGGGCTTTTACTCATTAACAATTACTACTTTATCTTTCATTGCTTTGTTATTAAGGGTTCCAGGAACTGTTTTGTTACAGCTCTGACAAGGCTTTTAAATATTTTTCTTAGAACTAAGAGCATCGAAGGCCATTTGCATGTCTGAGTATACTTTTTATTAAGCACTTCCTTACCCTGACAGGACCCCTTCCTTCACTTACGAAGCATCTGAACGGAAATGTTTTGTTTCATTGAAAAGCAAAGCATTTCTCATGTGATGGCTTCATGGTGCTACCCAACCACTTTAGAGCAATAGAGCTTGTAAACTGGAAATGACCCTTAAATCTGGCTTTAATGTTCTTAGTAGAGGAATTCCTGACCTGCATTGCCCTAATGAACTCAGCATTTACCTCTTTCCGATAGATTATTGAAAATCAGTTGCATGCACCACGAATTAAAAATGTTGGCAGCCCAGACTTTTCTGATGTCAAGGAATGCTAGATCAAAGATTTTCAGTTTAGAAATGGACCAGTAATAAACAGGCAGGTTGTTCTGGACAAGCAAAATTGCCCTTTGTATTTTCCAAGTCCAGCCTTGGAGCATTGCTGTATGCGTTGCCTTATGAAGGTGTATATAATAACTGCTCTGGAGCAGATCTCTCTGTTCCAGTTGGCTAGCGCTATCTGATCACTAGTCCTGCGGTGCTGCACCCTGTAAGCATATGTCTGAGACCACTGGATGTGGACTTGTTAGTAGGTGAGACACCAGAAATCTGCAATGATGAGATTAGTTTATTTAACCTTCAGCTGAATGATCCTGTGATAACTCCAGGACCATGATGTTGCAGGAACAGGTGATGAGCTGGTATTCAGCCTTCAGTGGCTCTAAAAGTTGACCTGCTCTGTAATAGGGGACTTGGTATGAAAACATGGGTGTTCACTCTGCAGATGGAAAGAAACTGAGGTTGCCAGCCTGCATGAATGACTGGCAGACACTGATGAAAAGCCTCATCCAAGAGTTCCCACCCTCCATTTAGTTGCTCTCCCTCCAGACAATCCATCTTGGCTAGCAAGATACTGGTACAGGCTCAGGTTTAGTGAGCAGCCGAGGACATACAGCCACTTGTTACAGCATAACCCAGAGTTTGTGCAGTCAGCAGCTGGCAGGACAATCTGGGACTTTCTAGGATGGGAGATGCCCAGGGGCGTCACCTCAGTCTGCCAGCTGCCAAATCCATAGCCCTGTTTAAGAGACTAGTTGGTCACTGATCACCTACCACTCACCACCTACTGGAATTTACTCTCTCTTGATTTTGGTGGAAAATGTCTGAATGCCATTCTTTTGCTTCTCTCGAGCATAATGTTAAAAACTGAAATGAAGTGTCAAAATGATGGTGGTCACTACCAGTATTTTCTAATCGACCATTTAATACAGAACAATAGTACAATAATGGTCTGCTGGCAAGTGAATCCTTCTGAAAGTCATCGCCAACAAATAATAGTGGCTCAAACTCATCTGTCCACAAAGGACCTGATCTGAAATAGTATGGCAACTACCGGTATATGTAGTCTTCTGGGTCAGTGCATGTTACCAAAGACAAAGGCCTACAAAGAATACAAATGTCATCTTAAAGTGGCAGTTGTCTGCATATTTCTCACAGTACTTCATGCTGTAGCCTTCCGAGTCTACAGGTCGTCACTGGTCTTTTATTTTTATTTTATTTTTCCAATTAGGTTTCATTTGCAAGAAGCACAATATTGGGGGGGGGGGGGCTATGTTGGATTACAGACAGTGCTTCTGCTGGGAGCTGTTCTCTGGGCAGTTACACTCTCTTTATTTATGTAGAAGGCCCCAAAACTCAAAGAAAAACGCACAGCAACCCTGCAGTCTTCCTGTTGCACTTTTTTTCCTTTTATTGTGCTACCATGGAAACCTTTTTTATTATCCCATTACCACACTAGTGAATTGCTGAATTCCTGCTAGCAGAGCTTGGGTTATTTCTGTTTTATATGACCATGAGGGCTATAGACTCACCAGGACATCTTTCAAAACCAGCATGGGTCCAGGATTTCTTTCTCTTTGCATGGATTCATATCTGGAATTTCAGGTTTTTATTTGCAAGCACCTCAGAGTAATACCCCAACTATTAATTTTCTTTATTGATAGACAGTATTTGCCACATAGAAGTAGTGAGATATGATGATACTTCTTTTCCTGCATTTGCAACTACTGGAAAAGAATCCTGAATGCTGCAGTGTTGCATTTGTGCAGCATTTCTGTGTCCTAGACTCACTGAAAATTGAGACTGCTCAGTGCAGTTTCTCTGGCACAGTAGCTCCAGCACAGGGTTAAGTATCAGATGCTGCTGTTTTGAAAGGCACTCAGAAAGGGCCATGAGGTTTCAGGAAGTTTACTTGGCAATGACAGAGTTTTATAATTTATACGGATTTCTCAGCAGGGCCATAGGTATCTCATCTTGCAGTAAGCCCAGAGCACTGGTCTTTTTAGTAGAGAACTGCTCAAAATTGCACTCTGATATTGTCATGTCTGGCACTATTTACATTTTTGCCTTCTAGTATTACAATTGCCTGATTGCTGCAGTTACATCAAAAAAATATTGCATAGCCTGCACTTTTTTTTATCTATAAGCAACCCATGGACAAATTTATATTGTGAACTCATAAAAGGGTCAGAAAAAGCCGTAAAAAGGAACTGTCATCTCCAAAACAAATTCTACCTTAGCTCTACAGGATTCTTGGAATCCAGCACTGCTTGGTTTGTCACTGTGATAATTTTGCTTCCTTCTGTGTTACAGTTTTCACTTAATATATGCTTGTAAATGTTCTCCCATAGTGGTAGGTGTATCTCTGGTACATGGTGTGTTTGCCTTGTTTAAAAGTAGACTGGAACTGGAAGACTTGTCAAGCAAAGCATCTGACAAGGTGGTAGTAAATTTTTCCAAACACGTGTTACCTCTACTGAGTTTCCACAGGAATTGGTTTTATATTTCCTAGTAGCCAAACACTTAACAGAAAAAAAAATGCTGTGCTGTCAGGGTCCTTGTTCAATAGCATCTGTGAGATTAGTCACTGTGAAACGAATCCTGTAAGCCTCTGATAACTCTTGCCTTAATGCTGAAGAAGTATGTGCAAACAAAAGCTCTTCTCTTGTTCTGGCAGAGCTTCTAAGTCATTCTTGGGGATTTGAGGGACCCTCTTGTTTTTCCACTTTACTTGCAAGTTCCCTTTTTTCATCAGCACCTTTTCTTGAGGGCCTGAGCCAAAACCACTGATGTCTCTGGAAGAGAGTCATTATGTTGTAGAAGTCGGTCTCAAATACTTTTATCAGTAGTACTACTACAGGCTTATGTAGAAAAGCTGTCGTTCTCCTTTGCTTTTTTTCTGTTGTCATAATTTACTTCCAGATTTTTCTGTAGATTTTGCTAGCCTAGGGCAGATAAAACGGAGATTCTAAGTAGAAGGGAATAAGCTACAGTAGATGCATGTTAGGTAAGTAGGTCAGTTAAGCTGTGTGGCTGAGTTAAAGATTCTGTTCATCCAGCCATGCCTATGTGCCTTGCTGGCATTTCTGTCAAAGGCTTTGGTGGAATCAGTGTGGTTACACTTTGCTTGGCCTGATGTCCAGCAAACACTCAGGGACCCAGGAAAGCCACAGAGCTACGTGCAGACTTTGCAGCTGGTCTGCTACAGGGCCTGGCAGATGAACTGCCGAGCTCCGCAGTCAGCGAAGGCCAAGGGCTTCAGAAAGGGCTAAACTCGCCCAAGCCAGAAGAAAGGCCCTGAATCAGGGCAGGTTCTTGCTCAGGCCCTGAAGTGAAAGTGTCTTCTCATTGGTTTTCTTCAAACAGTGTGTTTGTGAGCTCAGTTACAGATGAGGTGACAGTGTCAGCAAGGGCAGAGTGACCTTGGGTGCTCACAGGAGTGGGGAGAAGAGCCTGGCTAAAAGAGCCCTTCCCTCAGGCAGACTGAGAGGGCCCGTTCCTCTGCACGTGTGGACAGGGAAGGCCTCGGGGGACACGCATAGCAGAGCCCTGGCTACGTCAAGGTGACATACTGCAGCTCAGGGGAATACCAGATACTTGTAGTCCCTTCTGGGCCCATCACCACGCAGCTGTGAGAAGGCTGGTCAGCCATAATGACTGGAATAAAACCAGGCTGTCGTGACTAAGCAAACTCCCAGGTGTCGGTAGCTTCCGCTCAGGCGCTTCTGGCTGCTCGAGAAGCCTTCCCGAGCGTGCTGCTGGCTGGGTGCAGGCCGGGAGAAGGCCAGGCTGCCCCCATGTGCACCGGCTTGCCCCAGATCGCCCCGTTCTCCCCTCGATGGCCGGGGCCTGCCGCCCAGCTCCGGGAACGCACCGGCGGCGCTTCCCGGGAGCGGAGGCCCCGGAGTGGGGCGGGCGCTGCCGCCCGCGCTCTTCCGCCGGCCGCCGCCCGAGGGCAGCACGGCAGCGGCAAGGAGCCGTTCCCGCTGCCGGGGCAGGGCGCCTGCGCTTCGGCAGCCTGCCGGAGGGAGCTCGCGGAGGGCACCGTCTCCTCCCCCCGGCGTAAGGAGCCTCTGGGTGCTGCTGTGGTGTGAGACAGATCTTGCTACTAGCCGCGCCGCTCACTCGACCCCGGGGCTGGGAAGGATGGAGCTGCATTGATTCACATTTGCCATCTGTGTCAAAATGCGTAGCGCTGGGACGGGCTGTTGCTCAGGGACCAGATGTCAAAAGGGGAGAGAGCTTACAGATCTCGCATCTATTCTGCAGTAATGGATTTACTGATGGGGCTAAAGGGGCTGGAGTGTCCCACACCCCACCTGAGGCGCAGTGCAATGCTGGGCCTGCTCGTGGCACCACAGGGAGATACTGTTCTGGTCTCTATTGCGGTTGCATGTGTTGGGCAGCAAAGGATAGCCTGGGAGCTTGGATGTGCAGCAGGGAAAACACCCCTCTCCTGGCTTCATAGAAAGCTCAGCTGCTTTCAGTTACAGAAATCCTGTGTTGCTTTCTTTCTAATGTGCCTTTTATGACTGGGAAGGCTATTTGAATTGCAGTGTTGATGCTTTTGCTGAAACACCAGATTCTTTTAGAAAGCAAAGGTTACTTGTAAAGAGTTTTAGTATTGGGTTAGGCCTCTGAATTGGGAAATTCAAAGGGTAAAACTCATGCTGAACCATGCTGTCAAGCATAGCTACACAGCGCCACTCTAACTGTTTGAATTACTGTTAAATGAGTGCCTTACTGGGTTTTCTACACTGAATTACACGTGATACATTAGCAGCAGTAGCAAAGGTGACCATTACAGATGAGAACTGGATTGTGCTGGATACTAACCCTTGCACATCATAGCCAATGATATTACCAGTGATGCAAAATGGTATTTATCCAAAGTCAGGCATATCTCTGTCTGTCACAGCTTTACAATCTCATCCTGCTCCCAGATACTTGAGAAGGGCTTCCACTGAAACTCCCTGAAGGATTGCTCTCATCCCAAGTGCTGGCTACAGTAAGCGCCTGTGTGGTGCATTGGATGGCCACAGGGTGCCACTGCTCCCAGCCAGCTGGATGAACTCAGCCTTACTTCTACAGGTCTAAGTGCTGGATGTGGGCTGGTGCATTTTTGCACCAGCAGGAGAGGCAGAAGAGGCACATGGTAAAGACTTCCACTTGGATTTTTCTCTTCTTGCAGCACAGTTGGCTGATAGAGCACTGCTGAGATCCTTGGCAGAGGAAGGAGAAAGGTCTGGGCCAGGCTAGGCCCAGGTTGCTAAAGTCATGGCTGAAGGACTCTGCAAGTGCTGCCCTGCTCTTGCATAGCCCTGTCCTGGGTCACCCCTGTGTCTTCATGCCTCCGTATTTAAACAAGTTCCCAGTTCCCAGTCAAGTGGAAGGTGCGCGATTGCTGTTTCTAGTTTAGATGTTCCCTGGTCATGTTCTGTCAGATTCACAGTCCAGCTCCTGTTCTGCTTTGAATTGTGCCTCTGGAGGTGATATGTCACCTTTTATGTCCTGTACACAGTCTTCCATCCACATCATAAGAGTCAGGGCAGTGACGGCAAACTTGCAAAATTCTTGCCATGATTGACCTGTGGCACTTTTCAGCGGCAAGCAGACAAGGCCTGAAGACTGCCCAGGTGGCAACAAGAGCTGGAGGAAACTGAGGAGAGTGTGGGCAGGAGATGGGGATAAGTATTCAGCAGTTAAAAGGAGCTGCCAGGTGCGAGGACTGTTTGGCATGCAACATGGAAAAGATTTCCATCACTGATCTAGGAGCTGGCAAAGTGTGGGACTTGAATGTATGGGCAGGAGGTGGGGAGTAGAAGGAGACAAGAGAAATAAAGGTGCTCAAGTATGGAATACTATCTGTGTTTTTTCTCACACAATGTGAGACTTGGTGGCCAAAGGCACCCCAGACAATATAATCACTTCCCTGTGAAAGCCAGGCTGTGGCATGGAGTGATATGGACAGAGAGCAGTTTAGGCAAGACACTCGGACTGTAATTTTGCAACAACTGGGATATCAGTGTTGGCTGGTGCCAGGGATCTGTGTTAGCATGGCAGTTCTGTTAACCTTCATAATGCTGTTTGCTACTCATGCCATTTCAGTGCATGGTCCTCTCTGAGGATAGCTTCTTTTGTAACACTGTTTTTTTGCTCTTTTCCTTGTAGGGAGGAGTAAAAGTCCTAATCACAGGTCCGTGGCAGGAAGCCAGCAATAATTACAGCTGTCTGTTTGATCAGATCTCAGTGCCTGCATCTTTAATTCAGCCAGGGGTGCTGCGCTGCTACTGCCCAGGTAAGGAATGCCTCTCTCCTAGAGCTGGTGGTATCAGAGCAAGTCCTTAGCTTAATAGTGTCACATATATAGCTGTCTTTTGTGGGGGAACATGCGGTGAATTGTTGCCATTTCTTTCACTTGCTTTGTCTCACCTGAAATCTACCCATGCACCTCTGGCTGCATTTTCAATTAAGTTACATTGCTGCTGTGGAAGCAGACCTCTTTTAGTTCGAATGGATTTAGTTGACCCACATTCACTTCCAAAGGATGCTGAGCGAGAGCTGGTAGGAGAAGCTAGACCATATATGAAGATCAAAGTGCTAAATGTCTTTTATCAAAGCACTAAATGTCTTGACTGAGCTCATGGGCCCATTGTACAAGGTAGCGTACAAACGTTGAGGAACTTTTCCCTTTTCTTTGACCCCTGTAATGTGTGAACAGCAATTTAGTCTTTTTGATACATAAAAACAGATCACACAAGTATCATTTAGAAGCTCTTAGCATTGCTTTCATTTTGAAATAGATTAAATATTAACTGATATTCAGACATGCATTCACTGCCTTGCTGCCTCTTAATTTGCCTATATTCTGCACTTTCTCTTTGGCACTCACACAATGAGAATGCCTCCAGGATCCCTGCCAAGGTTTTCAGTAGCACTGGCACCCAGTATATGACTTTAAGTTTATGCAAAATAACTTAACTTTATCATTAGGCCCCAGCTTCCTGCTGAAAACACAGTGAAGATGGTTAATCTTTAAGAACACGTGTGATTCTGCATTCTGCCAAAACAGTCTGTTGGCTTGACTCAGAAACTTACAACCATCATGTTAAAATACAGATTGGCATTTTCAGTTTGTCTAATCACAAAAATATCGTGACTAGACAATCACCTACTCTCACTGCATCTGCTCTTGCCTTGCCTCTTTGCACCTGGGGGGATCAGTAGAATAATACCTAACTGCGTTTCTGCAAGGAAGTCTCTGTCTCACTGCGTATTCTTTCCTTGTAGCTCATGACACTGGGCTCGTGACTTTGCAAGTTGCCTTCAACAATCAGATCATCTCCAATTCTGTGGTGTTTGAATACAAAGCCAGAGCTCTGCCAACCCTGCCTTCCTCCCAGCATGACTGGCTGTCCTTGGATGGTAAGAAGCACCCAGTATTCTTTAATAAAGCTCAACAAATGGGGGGGACTGTGAATGAATGAAACTGCTCCTGGGGAGTGCGGGATGGGTGGAAGTGTGCAGGGGGTGAGTCTGTGCTGTGGGGAAGGTCTGTTGCTCATTGCTCCATTAATCAGGCCTCTTGCTGAAATGTTTTATTAGTTTCCTAGTGTGAACAAAACGTGGCAGAGGGACACAGGGGTGTTTGCTTCATGTGAATAGAAAGCTGCTGTCTCCCCAAAATGGGGACAACCCAGTCCCTAGCAGGAGAGGAGCTTCTGCCCTGCAGTGGTGTTCCCTGAGAACTCTGACCTTGAGCTTATCTAGAAAAATGTGTATTTGAATAAGCAGAAAGTGGGAAGATGGCAAGGCAGTGTACAGAATAAGGAGGGGACGTTACAGGCAGCCACTGCTGTGGTGTCTACATTCTGCTTCAATACGTAGGAGTTATCAAAAGGGGTAGATACAGCTTCTCTCAAGCACCTGAGAATCTCAGTGCCAGAGCAATCTGTGCTTATGGCAAGCTAGGCATTCTCTGGCACGTACCGGCTGCAGTCTGCCTTTTTAGACTCACAAGACTTGTGACAGTATCCCTCATGCCTTGTAGGGATCAGCTGGACACTCAAATATTAGCTCTTAGCCTAGCATTTGGCAGAAGAATCCATGATTGATCAGAACAGAACTGCTGTTATCTGTCAGCACTGAGAGATGGGAACACAGGCTTTGTCTGGATTTATATAGTAATTCTGTGCATGCAAATCTTATGTTCAGGTTTATCTGGTAACCCTGTGCCCCCCAAATTTATTTTACAAAGGAGAAAAATGGGAAGAGGGTAATGGGGGAACTTAGGAGCCTGAAGCATCAGGCTATAGGAATTGAATTGCCCCACTTGAATTACCTATGACTGCCAGGGCTGCTTAGAAAAGCTTTTGGAGGAAACAAAAAGCCAGTAAGTGCCTCTAGGAAGCAACAGATCCACTGGCTGATCTCAGTTACTTCTGTAGTACACTGACTGCATTAATTTTGTTGGTTTTCTCTCTGGGTAAGGATTGGATAAGGTGCCAGTGTTAACAAACTGCTCAGCAATTTCATTTCTCTTCCTGAATGTGATTGCTGGAGAGATGCAGCTTCCAGCTCAGAACCAGGAGATCTTGGGAAAGAGCTGGTTTGTATTAACAGCCATGACAGGCTGGAAAAAGACCAGTGATATTACGTTCATCCTTCTTTACTAGAGAGACAACTGCTGGGGCACTGCGTTTTGTGCAGTCTTAGCAAAGTCCTACCACTCCTGCTTCATGACCCATTTGTTAAGTGTCTGTTTTCTCTGCTAAATATAAGAAACAGATATGGTAAGGTCAGATCCCTAGTCTTCGGAGATCTCATAGCTAAGAGACTGATATTAGCATTACACAGCATTGCATGAAAGAAATCACGGCAGTAGTAGTTTGTAAAGGGCCACACTGAAGATGAGGGAAATAGCTAATATACTGATTCACTTCGTTCTTCAGTCAATTAACCTCAGCCTATTTTGTCTGTCATTTGCAAACGTGGTAACGGTTATACAGCACGTGCTTTGGAAAGTCTACCATGGATATTACTTTTGATATCAGTCTAATAACTTTAAAATATTGCTATCATTACAAAGATTTGAAGTAGCATATGTTACTGTGTTATTATAATACGTACTTTGATGGACATGACAAATACGTAGAACTGTTTCACTTTAACTGGAGAAATATTGAACAGTTTTGAGCTTAATTCAGACCAGTTAAAAATCCGTGTAGGCAGTGTTTGCAAGGTTTTTGGTGGGCTCGCTTGTTCTATCTGGGAAGCCCTGACAGAAAAAGCTTTCTTCACTAAAATATTCACAGATGCTTTCTCCATACCATTAGCAACTGTGAGCCTAGGTACTAGTCACATGGGTCAAATCTCTGAGCACCCTGACACTGGTGATTAAAGCATACATAGTTCATTTCTGAAAATGTGAATGCCAAGATTGGGTCAGGAGGCGCCATTTCTAACCGGATTCTGAGAGAGAAGTGTGTGAATGGGTGCAGAATTTGAGCTGACATTGTTGGAGATGACTGGGGGGAAAAATCAGAAAATAAAATTTCCTTCAAAGTAGCACCAGACATGATTTCAGTGGCACAGTGCCTGTCTCTTCAGCGGTTGAAGTATATCCATTAGTATTAGCAGCAGCCTGACGCATCCTTGTCGTGGCTCTCCCTTATCACTGTAGTATCATAGAATGCACGTGCTTTCAGTTTCTCTGCTTTCTAACCTTAGGGTGCTGTGATTTCCATGCCACATACAAGAGGAACATTTCAATGAAGTCAGGATGGCTATTGTAAGAGTAAAAAGAAATTTATGACTTGGTTGTAGAGATATACTTACAAATAGAATTTTGGCCTAGAAAGAACTCTTAAAGAGGAACTACACAAAATCTTATGTTCAACATAAAATTAGAGTTTGCTTGACTTCTGAGTATTGGAAGAGGCTGTATTTGTTTTTCACCTGCTCCTGAAAGTGCATGTTGCACGTGAAGTGCAACAGATACTGATATGTTGGAGATTCAGGTGTTAGCAATCTCTCCATTGTGGCATGCAAAGAGGACACAGTTTAAAACCCTTGCTAGCCGCTTCTCTCAGTGCTGGTGAATTTGAAGGAACTGCAGAAGGTGGCCATGGGGGCTGTAATTTCTGTCTCTGGTGGTCCTGTAGCTTGCCTGGAAGCTGCTGGTTATGAGGCAAACTCTCAATTAGAGCTTGTTATGATGTAGTGATGGTGGAAGGGAGGGGGACTGCAGCAGCGAATAAACTAGGACATTGCTAACAGGAAGGAGAAGGGAGGGGAAAAAAAAAAAAACGTAAAAGGACCGCTGCAATGCAGAAGCCCTTCAGGGGAAAAAGACTGAATAATTATACAAACCATAGGCCTCTGCCTTGATGCACAGTGCTACAAAGGCAGCAAATTACCCTCTTATTTAAAGGACCAGCAACATCTCCCTGTGCATTCTTAGAGAACAAATATTAGCTTAGTTAGCTAAGGTATAAGCTAATGTGAATTGATTTTATCAATAGGATAACTACACAAATTCCTTGGTCTTCTCTGCTTGCTTTAATTGCACTGCATTAAATCCTTACCCTACTGTCAGCTACATAATCTTGAGGGAAAGATTGCAAGGAAAATTTATAGTCCCAAAATATTGACTAGAATTTTAAAGTTCTTTTTAATTAACTCAAATGAACATTTTGAATTCCTTTGCACTACACTGTTAAACACATTTAATGATTCCAGCTAGTATGACCACTGGGGGAGAGGCAGGGTTAATGAAGTCCACAATACCCCAAGGATGGTTTAGTAAAGGGATAAAAAATTTCCATCCTTCATAAGTTTACATGAGCGGTTGTCTTTAACAAAACTCTTTAAAATAAGGACAAAGACATTTGATATATGATCTGTATATATTCAATTACTTTAGGACAAAAATAAATCTACCTCTCTGTTCAGTTCTGCAGTTGTCTGAAAACCTTTAGCCTCAGTTGCTTTTCTTAAGGAGGCAATTCTTTAGCTGCCTGACCATGCCTATCTCAGAGCAAAGTGGCTGTAAACCTCTGCAAGCTCTTCTTGAGAATTCACTGTCCAGTGATAAGTTGTGTCGTTATCATATGCCTTTGCAGTACTAATCCGTGTTATGCAGGTTGTAGCACAGCTCCAGATGTAAAAGGGCAGACAGTAGCAGTTTGATCATGAAAGGATATGGTGAAAATTAAGCTAATAAATGTACAGAAAATTGCTGCCTTCAGGTATGGATTGCTCCCAGTTCACACTAAGATGGTAGACACACGTGGGAACGCTGCCTTTGTAGAATTTTCCAGGCTCAACAAAGAGGGGTTAGCAGAGAAGCATCTGAAACTGAGCAGGCAAAAACAGAGTTCCACAGCGACCAGCAGGCAAAATTGAGCACATACATTTTGCAAGCCAAACAGCCTTAGTGCAGGCACAGAGCAGAGATGCTGCTCACTGAGGGACATTGCTGCACCTCCTGCCATAGAGCCATGTCCTGAAATTCCTCCGCATGCCTGTGCAGCATCTCAGTGGGATCTACTTCCTCCTGGTTACTGCACTAGCAGAGAGCAGCAGTAATATGAAGTTTCTTAGAAACACTTACAGCAACTTTTGGGTTAAGGGTTTTTTTTAAATTCTTATGGGTAATTCTTATGACTATTCAGGGAGTACTTAACCAGTGATTGTAGGGCTTGGAGTCTGGGAAAGATACCATGAATAGGAGGCCATTTTGAATGAAAAAAGGGGAATTGTCTTTCCCAGAAAAAAACATGTCATCAAATAATTTCCCATTTTAGAGTAATCGGTGCTCCAATCACTAGCAAGCTTGGTGTGAGGATGAAATTCCACCTTTTCCAACAAAGAGCAAGTGCATTGTCCATGGGGATCAGGGAGTTGTACTGCAAGTGACTGAGTCTAAAAGGGAAGTATTGTGTGACCATATCCCTTCCTGTCCCCTGTTTCTAGGACTTGAGCAAGTTGAGTGAAGGGAGGTGCGGAGAAGGAGTTTTAAGGGGCAGTATGCTGGGTGGCAGTCCTCTAGAGGACTTCTTCCTCTTTTGATGTGTATATTGCACTACAAAGGACAGTGTACCCTTTCCCAAACATTCACCCTTGTTTAATTCTGAATTTTCCTTATTTTACTCCACAGATAAGTTCTAGCTTTTATAAAGGGACAGGGGGCACCAGCTGCTGATGTTCTTTTATTACTTTTCCAGTTGATTAGAATATTGGTGCTCTTTCTTTTTAAAGGAAGCCTTTCTTCTTCTCACAAATGAAGCAGTTTCATGTGATCCTGATTTCCTCTGATAACTTGGCAGCCTCTTCCCTTTCCTCTGATAAACTGACAGTTATCAAATGCCTCTGTCAGCTCTTAATTCTGTAGCCATTCGACATCACTATTCATTCATTGTCTGTAGAGAAGTTCTCTTAAGTAAGAAAAACAACAAAAAGAAAACAAAAACCCTTCTGAACTGAAAGACAGATCTTCTAGTGACAGATAAATAGCAAATTAGAAAGGCTTTTTTAATACAGATTTCTAAGGGAAAGCATGTGCGTTTACCTGCTACTGAAGCCTTTGCTGCTTTCAAACAGTGTATGTGGACATGACGTTTCCTTGGCTTTGGGGCATTATCAAAAATTCCAAAGAGAACGGTATGAGTACTCCTTTTGAGTACTCCTTTGCATTACACTTACACATCTGCAGACAAGAAGCCAGGAGACGAGTAAGTGCTGTCACTGGGAGGCCAAACAAGATTTTAAAATAATGGGTAGGCATCATGTGCCTGATGTGTTAGGTGTCAATAGGATGGACAAGGGTGAGACTGGTATTGAAGCTAAAGGGTACTGACACAGTGGTCCTGCACTGTGAGCAGGAATTGCTCTTCTTTTCCATTGTAGTATTGCTCTAAAATGCTGCCATAGGTTGCCATGGCACTGTGTTGGTTGGTTGGTTGTTTTTTTTAAGAATCTTGTATTTTTTTAATGGTTAGGCAAGGGGAGATCAAGTTAGGATACATCAATTGTATCTTGCTGCTGATTCACCTTATGGCTTGGGTCAGGGATGTTCAGTCAAGGAAAAGATTATGAGGGGGTTGCAAAAGGAGACTAAGGAAATCAAACCATGTGTGCTATTCAAAAATCTATCTGTACAATGATATTTCTCAGGGGGCCTTTATTAAGAAAGGCTTGGGAAAGCTGCTAATCAAAAGAGCTTTTCTGAGCCTCAGTCTTCACAGCTGTTTAGCAGTGAGGTGAGAGTGATGCTTGGCTACATTTGTAAGGTAATTTGGCATTTGTAGGGCAAATCCCAGTGAAGGGGCTTATATTCCCCCCCCCTCCAAATTTTTAGCTAGTATTGAATTCTCAGTTTAAGATTTGTTTGTCTTTCCCAGCTGGAAAGCATAAAAAGATAGGGTTCTGTTTGATGACTGTCATTTATGTGAGTGTATCTGTTGCCAGACCCGTGGCACCCAAGTGCTGGGTTTTGCATGCAAGAGATACACAGGATAGAACAGATCGAGTGTACTCAGGTTATTTGTGGCAACGCACAGTATGCATGCTACCTGTAGCATTTCAGTTTGGCAGGTATGTGACTGCTGTAATGTGGTGATAGGTGTAAAAGGCAGTAGACGTTCATCATCAAAATCCACTGAGAATATCTGTTTAGCAGGATGTGATGCCCTTTTTAGCATGCAGATGTCATTAGATTCAGACAATGCGGTCTTGTAGGAGCTGAATGTTCAGTATTGGTGAAGTCTTTAGAAATTTAGTTTCACAGCTATAAAAGACCATCAGTGGAAAAAAGCCAGTGTCCATAAAGAGTAGCAAGATGAAATGAAGTGCTGAGGAAAAAAACGTGTCTCTGGAGTCTGCTCTACACAGCTGGTGACAGTTACTCTTCCTTCAGGCATCTGGTTTCAGAATCCTGGGATTACATTCATGTCTTCTCAGCTTATTGTTCATGCTCTGAAACAATTGCATTTATGCTCCAGTCAGATTCTGGATATCTGTTGCTCAGCAGGCTTTGGGTTTATGACACAAACCTCTTGCAGCCTCTCTAACCAGCACTGAAATGAGCAGTTGCTTTCTGACTGGAACAGTTCCTCCTCGCCTCACCTGGGTAGATGCAAATCTGACTTAACATTTTGGATTTTACCATAAAAGATTAGGTACTTGGGTCGTCTTCAGGAAAAGGACTGAACTTTTTATTGTCTTATGGAGCTGTGGTGCATCACACTGGGATGTATGCGGGTTGTTGGTACAGTGCATCAGTATCTTGTTCCTTACCAGAAAGTGCACTGAAAACTGTAAATGTTTCTATTTGTTCTTCTCTTTTCTTTACTTTTACTCTGAAGATGCAATAGTCAGTATGGATGCTTTGTTTTGTTTATATTCCTGCTGAGATCTGTGTTTTCTCATTTTATGCATGATCATTAAGGACGGAATGTTCTACTACAGTTATTTTAGGAAACCTGTCTTTTATTGCTTTGATTGCATTTTCCAAACTATCTTTTTTTTCTATTTTGGCTATGTTATGATTGAGTTGAGGCAAGGAGTATTTAATTTTGTGACCTGGATGTTGTCTTTTCAGCTAGTCTGACTTCATGGTCAGACATTAGATTTCCTCTGGAAAGTCTCTGTTTAGTCTCAGACTGATGACTAAAACATGCTTCAGTGCTTAGATGAATCTTTGCAGGAGTCTGCAGTTTCTTTTTTGGATTAAGTAACATACTGCATGTGACATTCTCTGGAATTTTTTGTGGGAATTTAATTATGTAGAGGAGATACTAACTTTTACTAGCTCTGCAAATTTGCCTTATTAGAGCTATTATTAAAATTATGTTTAAGGTGTGTGTACAGAGATGAACAGGATTGCATATTAGAACTTGGTTGTTTGAAAGTGACACAAGTATTTTCATGTCCTGTTTCTGAATCATTCTCATTTACTTCAGCATGTTCTGTAATACAGATTTATAGAAGTGTTTTCATAAATACCTGTAAATTCATTCTTACTTCAAAAAACTATTGGAAACAGTCTGTGCTAGAGGGAAAGAGGGCTAGAAAAGCAGGATAAGAAGTTGAGCATGGTGTGAGCTTCAGAAGCAAAGATGCTTACTATCATCTCTGCTTTTAGGATTTAGAGAAGAGGTTGCAAATCCTAGGATTTATGTAGACAACATGACACTGAAGGATTTTTTTCAGAGGGCTTAATAGTTTGTGGTTTGGGTATTTTCTCTTGCAAATTTGTTCAGAGGCCCTGTGTATACTAAGGATTCTGAAAATTCTCTGCTGGTGCTAACAAATACAGGCTTTCTAGAAAAAACTTTTTTACAAACTGGTATTTTTCAGACGGAGGAGAAGACGTGGAGAAGTCACAACACTAGAGAAGCTAATAAGCCGCATCTTAGATCACCACCTAGCATAGAAGTATAGGCAGTTAGTGGTATTGGATGTGGAACTGAATGAAGAAGAGTTCAGAATTGTCTATTTCTATCAAGATTTTGTTACCTTTCTCTGAAGCAAAGGATATTACATCCTTTGTACTCCAGAAGCTGGCTTAACACCCTTTGGATTGTTTTTTCAGTCTCAAATGCAGCAGGATCTTGGCCCATGACTGCAACATTAAGGTTGCGGTAAGAGAAGAATTTCTTCATCGCCTCCTCTAATTTTAATGCCATATTCCAGAGTGCAGATTTAGGAATAAAGCCATTCTGCAAGTTCTGACATACTGAAAGTCTGGGTACCACACTGGATCTAGATAGAGGGTGCACAGGGATCTCAGCAAAATGGGTAGCACAGGTCTCGTCTCGATGATATGAGAGTTCAAATCCTGGCTGGATCCCTTTTGCGTGGGAAGCCCATGAATTTGGAAAAGCCAAAGGCCACTTAATTGCAGGAAAGTTGCAGTATGATCTTTGGAGCAGGAGGGAATGTTCTAAGTTTCTAAGTTTAAAAAAAACAAAAAAACTATTCCTATTACATATTTGAAGACAAAACAACTTGCTGCTTCTTGTGAGACTGAAACAACCTCCTTTTTAGTCACAGGCTTGGTTCAGTTGAATGATCTCCTCTGCTTGCTTTGGTGCATTGTAGTAACAATTCCGTAAGCACAAAAATCTCTCTGCTACTAGAGCTCTGGGGGGACCTGCAGACACACAATGAATCATCCTTTTCATAAGCAGCATCCGAGGGACTGGATGACACAGCCGTGGAGAGAACAAAAGAGATTTGTTCCTTCACACTGCACAGCAGTACAGCTACATTCCTACAATGCCCATCTTGCAAAGCAGCCTAGTCTTTCTACGGTGGCTCTCATTTTTCTCTAGAAAGAGGAGCAATGATGGCCAGTTTTCTAGGTTGTGATAAAAGATGTGTTTTTATTTATGCACCACCCAATCTGTTCACAGTGCTTTACGGTTCAGAAAATGGCACATCTGAGGATGCTGACATCCTATAGCATGCCCTGCAGGAGGTCTCCTGAAACCTAAGGAAGAGCAAGGGGCAAGAGTGAGGCCAAAGAGATGCATTTGTGTGGGCTCCAAGGAGGCTTGTTGTTCTCCAGGTGTTCTTTCTTGTGCTGTAGGGAGAACATAACACAACAAAGCCTAAAAATCACAATTACTCTTTCTACTGCACGTGAGATTTTGCCAGATCATGTGTACACAGGCTTTGGAGCCTTTTATCTGGGGAGCTGGGCTTCCCACTCTTCGGGCCTTTGTATTCATTAGGGTTCCTCCAGGTTCACGTGAAAGCCTGCCTCTCTTGTTAAAATGCGTGAGCGACCCCGCGGGGGGCAGCGCAACGCGGGAGCCCTGCGCTGCAAAGCGAGAAATTGCGTGTTCCGCTGCGCGCCCTGCGCTGTGCTGCTCACCGCCCCGCCGGGGGGGAGGGGGCAGCCCGGGGGGGGCCCCGCCCCGCCCCCGGGGCCCCGCGGCTCCCGCCGCGCCGGGCGGTGCTGCGGCGCTGCACTGCGGGCGCGCGCCGTTGCCATGGGGAGCGCGGCCCGCACCGCAGGCAGGGCGGTGCCGCCTATTGGCTCGCGCCGGCTGTAAACACCGCGGCAGCCGCCAATGGGGGCCGGTGATGTCACCGCC
>NW_020450949.1:218182-239713 GCF_003343035.1 Apteryx rowi | reverse complement strand
GTCGCGGGGGGCCGCCCGCGGGGACGCGGGAGCCGCGCGCTGAGCGGCGGGGCGTGCGCGGGGCTCCTGTGGGTTCGCTGTCACAGCCTGGTAGCGCCCAGTGCTGAGCGCGTCCCCTTCCCTCTTGAACGCCGTGGCAGTTGCGCGGGGAAGGGAGCCGCCTTGCTCTTCAAGTAACTCTGGACGGCTCGAACCGAAGCTCCTGAGAGCTGAAATCTGGGACTTACCGTCAGAGCTGCGGACGCTTTCTGCCTGACGAAGTGACACCGCTTGGTTACCTCAGCGCAATGTCAGCTTTGGATGGTGGTCCCAGCATTTGTTTATTTGCTCTCTGCTAAGACGTTTCAGGACTATGAGAGAGGGCATTTGGATATAGTGGTGGACATTTGGGATCTACTCAGAGTACGTACCAGAGTAATCATCTTCACACGCTTCAGTATGAAATTATGAACATTTACCAAAAACTGTGAACAGAGTATGGAGAATGCTGCTAATACATAACAGACCAATAACCTGCTTCTGACTTTGCTGATTTTAAGCACTTCATATGGTCACCTTCCCCAGAAGGCTGCTCTGTAACAAATTTTTTTTATCGCTGCTCTTTTTTTGATTATATATTTTGTTTTATTTTGTGGACTCACCTACAACTTCAAATAAATTATTTACTGTTAAGGCAAAAAACAGTCACAGTTCTGTTGTTATGAGTCATCTGAAGCTCTGAGACAGTATTCAGCCTGGTTTTGATGAGGTGTGGAAGCTACTTACCCTTGGCAGAAGAGGTGTGGCCTATATCTGTACAGAACGATTTAAGCGTCTTCAAAGTCATCTAAGTGCTGGACCATGCTCCCTGGCTGTCTCTGAGTCAGCTGCTGGTCTGTTCTTGCTGGTGCCCTGGTATTATTCTGGCCAGGTAAATGCTGCTATGCATCTGCATGTTGTCCTTTGACTCCAGCTTGTGGGCAGTTTATGTATAGCGCCTGGCTCCTGGCTGCTGAACAGGCATGCTTCGTGTCTCAGCATCGTCTTCTGTTAGGTTTCGGGACTGGTTTGGTTTGGTTGGTTGGTTGGTTTGGTTTGTTTTTTTTGAAATATGCTACTGAGTACTAGTCTATATAGTACCATCACAGAAATACAGGAGAAGGCACAGCTGAGACTCCAGCCAGTGCTGCAGTAAGACAGAGGAACTCCAGCTGGCTATGAGAATGCAAAAGACAACAACCAGATCTCTGGGCGAGCCTGCTGTATCTGCCCATGCTGCAGGGAGCTGTACGGGATGCCGGCTGGAGCTCCACTGATGCCTTTGTAAGCTCTCGGGTCAGTCTTCTAATCCTGGATGTTGTCAGCTTATTTACCTTGAGGCAAGCAGAGGTACAAAGGGGTCCAGGTCCTCCACCCTTTGCAGGCAGATATGCAGACATGATGAAGTACTCCTTCCAGTAAGTGCTGTAGGATGATATATAATACAATGCTTGTTTGGGTTTAAGTCTGTATATCCTTGAGTTGCTTCTGTGTTGTCCCTCACTCTGCTGTACTTAGGATGTGAATGTGCACCTTTCTAAGACTGCTGTTCCTCCCCCTTCCTTTCCCCGTGCCCCCAGCTGTGGGACTTGGTCATGTTTCCATCTACTTACCCTCCCCTGTTGGTCCCCAAACCTTCCAAAGTGATGATATTATACAGACTGAGTGTTTTGAAGGCACTTTTATTGTAGCAGCATGCACACAGAAGAAAAGGCGGTATTGTAACAATGCCTCTAGTTCATAATTTAGTTGGTACAGTGTATGATGAGGTAAGTAGCCTGAGCCTTTCCTGAGGAATTTAGGAATACTTTAAGCACACATGCCAGTTCTGTGCTAGTTTATTGCAAAACTTCCTTTGCAGGGCACTTCATCAAAAAGAGGAGGACTAGAAAGGGGACTTCAGGAGATCATGTAGGCCACTCCCAGTCTAGAGATGGTATAAATATACATGGACCATGCCTGACTGGTGTCTGACTTTTTGACAACTTCCGGTGAAGGAGAGCTCAATCTCCTTTGCTGACTAATCTAGTATTTCATATTTTTTGTACCTTGCAATATATCTAATTTTACAGCAAATGAATGTCATTTTATATTATTTTGTCCCTCAATCTGGTGATTTATGGGTGAAAATTTTTTCTTGAGTTTGCAATTTTTGTGAGTGAAAACTCAGGTCAAAACTTCTACTGGATTTACAGTACCATAGCACAGATACTGCATAGAGTCTCATGAGGTGTTTTTGCTGCTTATAGCTCCTTTAGGGTGTTCCTCTTGGAGGAGTCTCCATGAGCAGTGGGTAGCACAGTGCAGGTGAGCAGTAGTGCAGCATGCCCCCCTAGACTTGCTTTTTGCATGTATCTAAAACCACATCTTTCGTAGTGTGGGCACTTATGGGAAAGCACAGCAAATTTCTGACCTGAGATGCGCAGGGTGACTCCAGACAACCAGCTATTTTTATACAAAATACTGAATAGCCCAGGCAGTAACATCTTTAGCACTGTGACCTTCTTTTAAAACCCCAAGTTCACCTGGCATCTCTAAAATCTTCTGCAGTTTGCTGAAGTAGCTGTTCCTGGACACTGTGAAAATCTCACTGTCCCTGAGCTCAAGGGAAGAGAAGTCTGAAGAAAAAGCAGAGCATTATCGCTGTTGGTATAAAGACTACCACTTGGGGAAAAACTCATCCTATCTTACCCCCTTCTCCCTTTCTCTAGCTAAAAAAAAAAAAAAAAGAGAGAGAGAGAAAAATACCATCTTTAGGGAGAGTATTGGCTGCGGAGAATGGGAGAGTGGAACAGGGTAATCCCCAGGTGACATGGGATCAATAGGTGAAGTCCTACAGCATTGGGAAAAGTAAGGAAAAAATGTTACCGGTAAGAAGTCTTACACTGGTAGGTGCAAACAGTGGCAATGGTTGTATATTGCTTAAAAAGAATGATAAAGCTTATATATGCAAGTCTTGATTATTTCATCATTCATGCCAATACCTGGTAGTATTTATTTCTTCTGTTAAAGCATAGGCCTTTTTCGGCTGTCTCTTAGGCTCAGAGTATAAATGCAGTGTTTTCCTCATTTTGTGCCTCAGCAGTTGTGGCATTTCTCACTAATCAAGATGCTTGGAAACTGTTCTACCTCACTAGCAGAGATGTGCATATGTCTTAAAATATTAAGTAGAAATTTTAAGTGTTTTAATTTGCTGCTAGAGACCATAGTCTGTAATCTCTTACTGTTTAACAGACCTTTTTGTAAGATGTGACAAGACTGCTACAGAAGTTTATTTTCAGAAATGTTTGTTTCTGCAATGACAACTCTTAAGAAATGAGTACTAAACTACATCAAATTGATACTGTGTTATGGAAGGTGTTCAGGGTTTTTACTGTATAGAAGGACTGAGCAGGACTTTATAAGCAAGTGACAGATTATTTGTCAAATAGAAACAGAGCACTGGCACTCACAGTCATGAAGTGTCCTAGACTGCTTCCATCCTCACTTACACCTTATATTGGATGAGAGAATATGGTATGTCTGACGTGCTCTGGAAAACAGAAAAATGTCTTTGCACTGCATTTTTTTTACAGTGCAGTTGCACTGTGGAATGATATTAGACACGCTCAGCTATTGCACTTGTTAGATTCGGTCTGTGTATGTTCATACAATTAATGTTGTAATATAGAAACTGCCATTAAAGAAACTGCACGTGCTGGGGGGGCAGCGATTGCTCTCAGAGTGGATTCTTAGCTCCTTAGTACTTAAACTTGGTACTTGGGGACATATGCAAATACAGATGTCACAGAACCAAACACTGTCAATTGAGTGGTAGACAACTGTGGAGAAATAATTCTAGCCTGGGCAGATACTGCCCCAATGGAATATGCAGGAGAGATCACCCACCTTCGTTGGTAGTCCTTCTGCTCAAATATTGTCTGTTGTTTAGCTTGCACAGTGTGGTGGAAAAACAGCCTTGCAGATTAGAGTGTAAGAGAATGCAAGTGGTATAGACACTACTGACTGCTAAGAATTGCTTTAAATATTTTTCCTCCCAGTGAAGCAATATCTCCTCTGTAATAGTTCTGACTGTGCTGCCATGTCAGGGGTGGTACAGCCAAAGTTTCTTACTGGTTGAAACTGTCTTGGCAGAAGAAAGAAAGAAAGAAAGCAGAGATTCTTCTGGAAATGTAATACAGAGATTTCAGAGGAGAACAGAAGTGTCTAATAAAGCAGTGTACACTGATTAGAAAAGCAACTCTTTATGACAATTTCTTTAACTTTTCCTGTCAGGCAAAGGAGGTTTGTTACTTGCTACTTTATGTTGATATTTCTCTTACCTCAAAATCTGCACCATCATAGATGTTTTAGGTACCACATTGTGCATCCTGCAGGTAGCCTGGTAGCTCTGTGACAAGTGTGCTCTAGCACTGGCAAGGTCACCTGGTAATAGCAGGGTTTGCTGCAGCCTGTGTCTTTTACAGCAAGCAGTGAATGCTCAGCCACCAGTCAGCATTAATTTCGGTGATGTAGCTGTGCAGGTGGTGGGCCTCCTTCGCAAGTTGGGCTGACACTTTCCCAAGCAAGCTGTTCAACGGCAACCAAGAGGTAAAGTGAAGAGCATTTGTTATTGATGGACCTTGCAGCAAAGTGGCAACAAGGTTCTTGAGGGTTAGATTGCAGGAGGAGGGAGGAGCAGGAAAGAGATGGAAAAGATGAAAATTTTCACTATTTATTAATGTCATACTTGCTTACAAGTATCAATGAATAAAAACCAGGAAGGCCCATGTGTCCACTCAGTGATCCTCTGGGTTCCAACCAGTTGTGTATCTGGCTAGTAATTCTGGCTTCTTGTTTTGTTTGTTTGTTTCTTTGTTTGTTTTAAAAGCCTACCTCAGTGGAAATGTTTTAGAGAAAAATGTATTCTTGTGAAGTCCTGTCCATCACAAAGTTTCTTCTTGATCAGTTGACAATATTTTCCCTAGTTAGTCTTATTGAGGAATTTCCCTTGATCACCTCCTGGACTGTTTTTTCCAAGAGTGAAGCTTGGGAAGTTTAGAAGTAACTGTAGCTAGAGATAGTTGGCCCTGGTGCCTGGTTTATCGTGTCCAAATGCTATAGGCTTACCTGTCAGAATTGCACGCTAGAACTCATGGTTCAAATTTTGTAGTATTTTTCTCCCCCGGAAGTACTGCTTTTTCTGCCTTTCTATTAAGTATCACTGCAATGGCCAGAATACTGGGAAGTGAAATTGCCTTACCTGAATGTACCTGGTTCTTTTGGCAGCAGTAGAACTGTCTCAACCCCACCTGGACGATGTGAAAGATTTAAGTAGAAGATATTAGATGCCCGTTACTGAAGTGCAGACTTCTGAAGAGCAGTAGGTGGTACTGGCTTAGATGATGATTTTGTCTTTTGTTAAGGACTGGGGTAACTGTATATCCTAGAAAAGTTTTACATGACAGCACCAGTACTGGAGTTACTGCTGGTCGCAGGGCCATGCAGACTTAAGCACAGGAGCTGAGCGTGCTGCATTACTCAGTCTCTGCTAACATGTCACTTTATTGCATTTCATCAGAACATAGGACTGCTCAAGAGTGAGCATCACTGTGTGTGAGTGAAGGGTGATGATTTGAGCTCGTGCCCACAGAACAGGAACAATGCTGTTGCCACCTCTTGTAGCTCAGAAAAGAGAGCACCATGTGTGAAATAATGCAGTGTCTTTGGAACATGTGTTTAGAAGATAGGGAGGGCTGTGTAGAAGTGAGCTATCAAAAGTGGTATGTGAAATGTTTTAGGTGTAAATGAGTTCTGCAGCATGAGCATTTCCCCCAAACTTGGTGCTTGTTTTCCCCATACCATTTAGAGTGGTGACTCTATCCTTATTCTAATTGAAATCTGAGTGTCTTGTGTCCTGCAGGTAACATCATGCGACTGAATGGCAGAGTGAAAGGGGAAGCTGAGATTACTTGAGTTCTAGGGTCAGCCAGCAGCTGCTGCTGCCACAGTCTCTGCCAGTCCGCTGAGCGGAGCTGATGTGACTGTTCTGGATTCTGCTGGACAAGATGTTTCTGATGAAATTCTGATTATGAAATGCATTTCTTTTGCCAGATTTCCCAAAAATTACTGAGCCAGACATGCTCATTGAATGTAGAGTGTCATTTGGTAGTTTTGCAGGAAAGTTAGGGCAGACAACTTACTTATATGGCTGTTTGGGTGCTGTGAGAAAAAGATTGAAAGCTACTATTTTTCAATTGATTCTTCAGACTTCACCTTGTACCTGTGTAATTACTTTCTGCTTGAGGAAGGCAAATAAGTTAATAGTGTTAGGAACCTGTAAATTGCTCTGAAGTACTCCAGGATTACATTGCAGAGTAGGTCTTTCTAGATGGGCTCTGATCAGAAGAGCAGTGGGATCCTCATGTACCTTTCAGCCAGTTTTCGTGCAGTGAAGAACTGTTAGAAGACACACCGTTAAAGCTCTGAAAGTTCCTTGTCTGAGCATGTAGGCTCTGGTTTGTCTCCTGCAAGAATCCCTGTCCTCATTTGTAAGGGCTCTGGTCCCAGGGGCAGCCGGAGTTTGCAGAAGGTAACGTGTGACATATGCCGAATTGGTCATTCACGTGATGTTTCTCACTGTGGATAACTACCACCGGGTCTGTTTTTCAGGAACTATTCTCAGACCTTTAGAATTAGATGCTGTGGTAGGGAACTGATTTTGCGTGTGTGCACGTGTGTGTGCACACGCGTGTGTGTGTGGTCTCAGTGCACTATATGTCTTAGAGCTTTGCTTTGAACGAGATGTGCCCACCTGACCCAGTGGCCTCCAAAATATCACTGTGATGGGGGAAAACAGCCTGGCCTGACAGGAACCCAAATGTGCCTTAAAACACTTCTTGTCTTTGGGAAGCAGAGGAAGTTTGAGATAACATGCCTGCGATCTCTGTGCGCCTCAAGAGAGGGGAATACATCTTAGTGTGAATGGGGCATGTTCATGCATTTGTAAGTCCCTGAAGAAAGCTGCTGTGACCTATTCCTGGTTACCAGTAACCAGTGATCTTCAGGTTGTGTGTGCTCTCAGGAGAGCTGTGGAACAGATAGTGAGCCATAAAGTTTCCCATATATTTTCTGGGTGTTAAATTATTTCATTCCCTTAAGATCTTCCATTGTTTCTTGTTTTCCAGGTTCCCTTCAGGGAGAGTTTTACCTGCATCTTAAGTTGTGCAAAGTGTTGTGTAGTTGTTATTGTATAAACAGAAGCTGTGATCGGTTTTCTTACCGTTTTCTGAAATTGGGGCTTTCTTCAATGGCAGAGACAATAAATGGAGAACATGACGTTATTCGTTCTAGTAGCTCCTCTTGTAACAAAAGCAAACAAGACGCATTCACGTACTTCTCTGTAAATCCAGTTTTAACTGAACTTGTGTGTCTGTCAGCAGTCCCATCCAGTATGTAATCATGCATGTTTCCTGTAGTAACTCTGTTACCTACGTGCATGGGGGAAAAAAATATTAGGAAGTGTCTTGAAGTGCTGCGTACTGTAGCAAGGAGTTGTCACAAGCTCTTAGCAGGCACTGTAAGTTTCCCAGTAAAAGTGCTTTTACAGTCACAAGCAAAATTAAATGTAGTTTAGATTAAATCTGTTTAGGTTTTTACTGGGGAATTTTTGATTTGCATCATTGAAGGACACTAAAGGAAAAAGTGGAGGTGTGATTCCATGACACCTTTCTCTGGGGGTAAAACTGAATTTAAAAGAAGCACTCCCTCTGATTCCTCTGTTCATTCCATTTTCCATTCCCTATATCTCCTGTGCTGGCTAGTAGAGTTGTTTGTACAGGTCTGCTTTAAAGTAATCTGTAAAGTGATCTGGGCTTAAAAAGCCACCGTCAAACAGTTTAAACCAGTCCTGCCAAAAGAAACTAACAGAGATCTCTATCGTGGTTCACTAGGTGTTAGTGTTGCACGTATACACTCCGTAGCTTTGTAAAATGCTAACTGATGTAAATAATCGTTCATCCTTAAAAGACTTCTACCAGAGTAGTTTTGCATCTCCAGAAGTATTTTATTCATAACTTGCAGTGCTAACTGTAATTGGTAGTAAGCTTCCTGTTAACACACCTTACAAAGCAGCTCATTCTAGATTCAGAGGATGGTTCAGATTTTAGGGAAATGAAAAAGAGATTTGATTTCTCTAGATTCAGATCAGTTTCTTAGTACGGGTCAAAATCTGGTCAAGCAGCTCTTCCCATTCTCTCCCTGCTCAAAGTGTTAAGTTCCCTTCAGGCTTTTTGCACTGTGGAATGGCCCAGCCCTGACACAGCCCTGGAAAAAAACCTTTTCTTAGGACAACTGGACCCTGCCAAGAAGTATCACCACAAAGAGTTTTTCTGCATTTCCTAAGTTTGCTTTTGAATCCATGGACTAGCTTGTCACTCCCCTATGAAAAGCTCAGCCTTGTGATGGCTGAATGCCTTAGAATTCCCACTAAAGACAGCAGAAGTAAAAATGGCTTTGCGGGTGGTGGAATAGATCCCCTAAGTTAATACATGATACAAGAGTTGCATTTTGGGGCTATAGAGAGTTTCACAGAATGCACAGGGGAAAGGAGTGAAATGCATGAGTTGATGCATGTGTTGAGCTCCTTCAGGTAGCTCCTCCTGATCTCAAAAGCTTCAAAGTTTCCATCAGATCAAGGCAGTTGCTTGTGGAAAACTACTTTAAGACCGGACTTTCTCTTAGTTTGCTTTAGTTCAGTTTCTCCGTGGAATAGGCCCTTGCTGGCTAGAGCCACCACCTCTTTCTGTAATGTTAAGGAATAACGTTGAGAGATAATTTTGAATGATTTTTATGTTAAATTTGAAAAATAATAGTATCCAGAAAAGGTACAGGGTCCAGAATGTTTTCTGTTAGTTATGAGGTATCTCAGAGATACAGAAATGTAATTGTTCTCACCGTCTTTGGTGGAGGCAGCCTTTAAGAATGGTTTTGGAAGCCCACAAAGCCTATGAAGTTTAGATTCCAAATTATTCCACATTGACAAAACATTTTCAGGACTTTGTGTCCTGCCCTAGGTTTTAAAGAACAGTGTTGAAGCAGATGAGAGTACATGACAAAAGAGAACTTGGTTAAGGCACAGATGTCACTGACAGAAGGTATGGAGAGAACCCTGGGATTTTGTTTGCTTGTTTTTATTGTTTTATTGGGGTTTTTTTGAGGAGTGTCAACAATAGTAAGAGAGCATCTTTAAAGAATGTGTCAACTGTTGTTTCTTAAAGAGTATTATAACGTCTCTTCAAATGTATAGGTAACGGAAAAACTCAGGTTTGACTTGCAAAAGATTCTGAAATTTGATTAGCAAAAGCAAAGTCCTTACGGAAACCCCTAAACATGTGAATACGCTTGTACCCACATGCATCTTTGCTGCATTCAGGAGTTAGGGTGCTTCCAGTGCAAGAAATCTCCTTGTGCTAAGCATGAGCAGTTTAGATTACCTGTATAATGTGGCATAAGAAAAGCTGATTTTTGACAACTTGATTTGTATGCTATTGAGTCTCTGTCTACAGTGCCCTGTGAGATATTTGTCATGTGATCCTTTGTTGACTATAGAAGATAAGAATGTGGAAACTGTGTTCATGTAACTTCATTGCCTGCTAAGTAGGTGGTTCTACACAAGCTCCTGAAGCGATCAAGACAGGAAAGACTTTGACTAGCAAAATATAAGATAATAAGGGATACGTGGTTTTGGACTTCTCAGGGTGATACCTGCAATGTTCAACCCTATGACCCTGATAGCACATACCTTCATTATTGCAAGGAAAATTGTATAACTTCAAACTTTTTAAAAAAAAAACTGCGCTTCATTTTCATCTTGTTTTGTCGTTTGGGCTTTGCTGGCAATGTTTTTTTGGCAATTAGGGTTTTCATAGGAAAACACTTTGGTGTACTTGATGCCAAAGGAATTCATTACAGAAACACTATATGTGAAGAATTTTGCCATTTCTGTCAGTTGCGGCTTTGTTCTAGCTGCTCAGATAGTGAGTTTAATCACATGGAAAAATGGCAGCATAGAGATACTTTCTCTGTTACTGCATCACTTAATGTGTTTGCTGCTTGGAGCTTTCTAATATCTACTAGACACTGAAAAGGCTCCCTTGCTCTATTCACTGTATGCTGGAGATTTAGAGCTCCAGAATGTTTAATTCCACTTCCCTTTTTACCAGCATATTTCTGACCTGCCTGTAGACTGAGCAGCAGTTTACAACCACCTGTAAAAAACACCAATGTTTTTGTGAGATGCTGAAGGGTACAGGTTTAAGACTGCAATGAATTTCTAGTGTCTGTCCTTCAGACACCTGTTAAATCAAACAGATACCTTGTATTGCCTGAAAGCTGGTAGTCCTGTCCTAAATACTTCTCAGGAGCACTGTCCAAGTGTCTGAAAAGGAATACTTGGGAGGACTGGATGCTGTTTCAAGTTGTTTTCTGTTTCCTAAGAAAAGTTCCCATCTTCTCTTTCTTTGTTTCCGTGTTCTCACGTGGGGATAGTGATGCTGACAGACCTCCCCTTTAGCACCTTTGATCCTCTGATGAAAAGTATCCAGGAAGTGCTCAGTGTTCTTAGCTGCTCCCTCAGGAAAGATGGGGACTTCACTCATTAAAGACAACAGAGGCTATATCCTTAAAGAAGAGTCTGGAAAACTGACACAAGCGTGAGGTCCTCCATTTCTGTTCTACAACACTTTCAGTTAGAAAAAAGAAAAAAAAATAGTAATCTTCACAGTGTAGTTCTGTACCTAACTGGAATCATTTTCTCCTGCTGCTTCTGACTGTACAGAATAATTATTCTCTTTGGACAACTAAGTGGAACAAGTCCCTGCGGTAAGGAAGCATTATAAAAGCCTGGGGCTTATTACCCTGTAGTAACAGTTCGACATAAATTTCTTATTTTTAAAAAGATGCTGCTTTCCTCAAGTTGCGACTGGAAACTCAGATATGGTACCTGGTGTGTGTTCCTTCTCTTAGCTGCTAACAAAATGAAGTGCTGGCGATCCAGCTAGACAGAGTGGCATTAAATGTGCAAAATGATATGCCATTAGCCTCTGTAGCAAACGTGGCTGCTTCTCCCCATGGGTGAGTTGTAGCGGCTGTTTGACACAGGCTTGTGGTGAGAGGGGTTGGCGTAGTGGTGCCAGGTCGCTGTCAGTCTCTGCAGCATACGTGCTCTGCATGGTAATGGGGAAGGAGGAGGCAATGACATGGACTGCACTGCAGCACATTGCAGCACTGCCAGAACAAAGACTGGCTGGGAAAACGCAACTTCTTTTGGTGCTATGTGCTGACCACAGTTCAGAGACAGGGCGTTGAGACTGCATCTGCTTTATGACAGACTATTTCCTCATGTAACTGTCAGTTGCTTTCCCAGAGGCTCTGCAATTAACAGAACAGCTGAACTATTAATAAAGAACTGGTAATAAATATTAGTGTTTTGGACTAGGCAAGAGAAGACGGTAGTGAGTTCATCTCTGAAATGAGGCTAGAGGTGGGTAGCCGGCCACACTCCTTAGCCCGTAGGTCCTGAGCAACTGGGGTGGGATATTGAATTGCAGCCCCCTTGTGCTGGCCAGGAAGGAGCTGTCTGAGCTCTGTACCCGCTGTCAAACCATGGCAGCTTTTGAGGGACAGGGAATGTGTGTAGCCAGTGGAGCTGGGCTGTCTCTTGTCAATGCTCTGCATATGGTCGCGTATGCAAAGAGATTGTCTCTCTAATATTCTCTAATGCAAGTTGTGACTTCCTGGGTGTAGTATGTTGGATGCTTTGTCTATCAAGTGGAAGGTCAGCAAGTGAAACAGCCGCCATCTCACTGACAAATGGCTAGGTAAAAAAAAGGCTTTGCTGCATTTTAAATGATGTTTAAATGATTCTTCCTGTGATTGTACATTGCAGAAACAGTGGAGTGAGTGTGAGATAGTTGATGCCTGATGTTTGGTCCAAGGAGAACCTAACACAGTGGGTCTAGCATGTGAGAGCTGTTCTTCAGTGTTGACTTTGTTTAGTTTTACTCCAGCTTTATGCAGTTGCACCATGGCACTACGGGAAGCAATCAACAAACTTGTTGAGGAGCAAGTACTCCTGCAACATCCCAGGAAGGACTGTACATGGAACCAGGTTACTCAGAGAAGACTTTCTCTTTTAAAACCTGATCAGTTCAGTTTCATGCACAGATTCCTATTACTGCCAGTGGGCTTTGTTTTTGGAGTTACTGGTGCTCTGCACTGTCACATCATGTCCATGGGTACAAGAAACCAACCAGGATGCGGGTTGTCTTTTCACAGCAGTTTATTGTATTCACTGTTAGCATGATAGCAAGATTCATGAATCCTCCCTATCCAAAAAATTATCCTGTAGCATGATTTATTGTGGGTTAGGAAGAAATGATCTCTAATCCCTGCAGTTGTAATGGAGCTATGTAATGTCTGTGGAGTGTGGCCTAGGCTCTGTAGCTAATGCAGGAAGATCTTCCAGACATCTGGCCTCCCACCCCACAGGTGCCCTCACATCAACCACCTGAAGTTTCTCCTTGGGGGTCACAAGACAAAAAGAGCCCTCTGTGTTTGCTGCCACTCAAACTGCATTGTCTCGGCCTACAAACAAAAGGATTGTCCAAGTTTATCTCTACAGTCTCAGGTTTAGCAGTGTCCTATTATTAGCCTGTCTAAATATCTCTGCTCCACAATTCAGGCTCTTAACACTAGGCTACAGAGCAAGGAGAAGAAAACAACTAATGTTGCCTTCTGATTTTTGCAAAGACTAGAGGGCTTACTGATAGTACTACTTTTCAGAGGGGTGTTACTGAATTATCAGTACCCATACTCTGTGATTTCAGGCAGTCCTGTTTCAGGCACTTGGCTGAAATTGTTTTCCAAGAAACAGAGTCTGTCAGGTCTGGGAAGGAGCAAGTACCTCTTTAAAGGCTCCTTGTTCCAAGCATAGAAGGAAGCAAAGCAGTCTTTTTCCTCCAGGTACTTTTGTTGCACAGTTTCAGGAGACAAGACAAGCTGAATTCAGGGCTTCTATAAAAGTAGGGGAATTGTGTAATACTTGACTCTAAAATCTAGAGTATTTTGACAGATATGATCTTACTGAAACCCTTTCTGAATGGTTATGTTTGCTTAGGGCCTACTTTCACTTGTATTTTCAAGGAAGTTGCATTATCCCGATCTGTTATTGTGCAGATACAGCTAGAATCACAAAGGAAGATGTAAAGGAAATTGTGACTTTTAACAGCTTAGATTTGAGAGGGCAGTACCACTAGAAGGCAGTCACCTGGGGAGAAGGGTCTTCTGACAGGGAAATACAGGAATTGGGGAGGGAAAAAATGGTGGGGAGGAAGCATATTGGAATCTCTCCTCTGTATCTGTCACTCGCAATGGTTCTGTTGTAGTAGCTGGATCACCAGCTGTCTGAAAGGAGCAGTTGACTTGCAAGAAGTGCGAAGAGGCAGTAGGATAGCCTTCACTTTAGTGGTGTGGAAGGGATCCATCTTCTGCCTGGTGAATGGGGGTGTGCTGCTGTAGGTTGCAGACACCGAGATGGATGTCCAGAATTCATTTGTGTTTTTCAGAACTCTCCAGCTTCGTCGAATTTGTCATGGGGGATTGTGGTTTTGATTTTTCCTTCTCTTTCCTTTACAGAAATTTTCTAGGATTTCAAATTCCTGCAGCAGCACTTTGAAAGTGTCAGGATGCTGCAGGGCAAGTCTGTTCCAATGCATTACCAAGTAGAGCAAATCTTTTGCATGATTTCCAGGACTGTCATTTGTGGCTTCCTGCAGTAGGCTGCCAAAAACAGAGCTTGCTTTCCATGGAAATATCCTGATTCTGCCTTTCTTCAACCCAGATAACCAATTCAGGATGTCAATATTGGAGCGACTTGAGCAGATGGAGAGGAGAATGGCCGAAATGACGGGATCCCAGCAGCACAAACAAGGAGTAGGAGGCGGGGGCAATGGGAGCGGGAGCGGAGGAACTCAGGTGCAGGTATGAACCGTGCTGTGTCCAGTCACAGCAGCATTATGCTTTCTTACCAGAATTTGGGTTTGGGGGGGTTGGAAAGGTTTATAGTTTTTCTTAAACAACACATCTAGTTTGTGGGTGTCTTTTAACAACAATTCACTTTCATTCCAATTTGCCGCTGTCTCAGTATTTGTAAAAGTGAATGGTTACCTGCTTAGGGCAGGTTGCAGCTGCCCTCAGTGGTTGAACTTTGATGTGTGTGGTGTTGCAGTGCGTTTCTGGGACTGGGACACTGGGCAGCTGCTTTGAGAGCCGCGTGGTGGTGGTTTGCGAGAAGATGATGAGTCGTGCTTGCTGGGCAAAGTCCAAACACTTGATCCATTCAAAGACTTTCCGAGGAATGACACTGCTTCACCTAGCTGCTGCACAGGGCTATGCTACACTGATCCAGACCCTCATCAAATGGCGGTAAGACCTAACCCTTTGGACTCTTGGGTTTTGATACAGACATCGCAGAAGCATGTATAAGCTCTGCTTGCTCCAGACTTATGGTTGTCCCTTCCAAACAGCATCTTGTGCCCAGTGCGAGAACTTGTTCCTGTCCCCTTTTCTGGCAGGACCTGTCTCTTGAGAGAGAGAGAGTCCAATTGCTGGATCTCTCATGCTTTTAAAGCCCCTGGTGGAGGCACCAGCTGCAGTAAATATATGTCATGGGCATATATGTGGCAACATCTTTGTGGTGTGCACGGACTAAAGCAGTAGCTCTAAGAAAAGTTCCTAACATGTCTACAGAGCATCGTTTTTTCTCTCTGCAGCACCAAACATGCAGACAGCATCGATCTGGAGCTGGAAGTTGACCCTTTGAATGTGGATCATTTCTCCTGCACTCCTCTGGTAAGCAGCAGAGGCTGAAACCTCTGAGAGAGTCTGAAGGATCCTCCTTGGGGGTATGGTGTTTTATTTCCCTGATGTGTTTTCTACTCTAAAGAGTAGATGTTCCTTGTGTCTCCTTATTGTGTAAATGGTCAGACATGGCACTATCTGCTTCCTAGCATTTTGCTGAGAGAGGCCATGCAAAAATCCTAGTTGTGGAGTAACTGGAGGAAAGGGAGCAGACAGGGCATTTTGATTTGTTTTATCCACTAGTCTCCACTATCATGATGGGGAGAGGTCCTTACATGCTTTCTTTCAAGTTGCCCTGCTTGACTGATAGACTGTAGAGATTATAAAAAAAATCATCACAGTATCTTGATCATTAGAATCATGAAATCATATTCACTGAGAATTTAAACAAAAAGCCAAAGTAGGCAGAACCAGAGTAAATCCCAATTTACAACAGCAGAATCTTGAGCTTACTGTTCCTTACCTTTAGTCCTGTCTGCATATTTCTGATCTCCAGGATTCCCATGTGTATAAAGCTGTTTGTCTCTGCAGTGATGCCAGTGTGTATGCTACAGTTAGAAAAATCATCCATTTATTACTAAATAAGAAATTATTGTCTTCATTTGGCAGATGGCATCTCTCAAAGGAGAGAATAGCATCTTCTAATCCTCTCTTATGGCCCTGTGTATAGATGGGACACTTTTAAAAGCCGGTTGCTGGTGTTCAAGCACATTGTGGTTTTCCCTGTTTTGCTTAGAAAAGTAGTTTTTCTGTGAGTTGAAGACAAGACTCCACTGCATTAGCAAGAAAGGAATGAGAAGGCTGGTCTTCCAATGGGTCATTTCTCTGTCTTTTTTAGATGTGGGCATGTGCCCTGGGCCACATGGATGCAGCCATTGTGCTGTATAAGTGGGACCGCCGAGCCATCTCTATTCCTGACTCCCTTGGGAGACTGCCATTGGCTATTGCCCGGTCTCGGGGCCACGTAAAGTTGGCAGAGTGCCTAGAGCAGCTACAGCGAGATGAACAAGCCCAGCTTGGGCAAAATCCCAGAATCCAGTGCCCATCGAGCACAGATTCCAACACAGAGAACTGGGTGTCCCAGTGGCACAGTGAGCTTATTGTCTCCCAAGAGCCTCAGAAGGGAGTCACTGTGATTTCCAGTACAAACACAGGTAAAACAATCCTGAGGGTAAGTGCTGCTTTGCTGATGCATGATGTGTAAAAACCTGGAGCAAGGAGCTCACCTGAGTGGCAGATGCCCCCTGTAACCCAGCTGTCCATGCTTTTTTTTTTTTTTTTTTGTGGCTCCCTGTCATGTGCTCCATGCACTTGCATGAGTATTGGGAAGAGGAGAGAATGTCTTTTTAGAAAGACGTGTCTTAAGAATGGTTGGGGTAGTATCCTCCCTGGATGACAGTTACTCCCTCTGCACATACCATTGTATGCCTTAGAACATGGCATGAACTTCCACCTGCAGCTCTGCAGCAGGAGCTATTGTACTTCCTATTGTGATCATGTGTCACCTGTTTCATTTTGACCATTGATCTGTTTGTTTCCAGAGCTGAGACGACCAAGATCTGAACCTTCCAGTTACTACAGTAGCGAGACTCAGAAAGATTACCCAGCACCCAAAAAGCATAAACTGAGCCCTGAATATTTTCAAGCCCGGCAAGAGAAGCTGCTTTCCACAGCCCTGAGCCTGGAACAGCCAAGTGTCAGGAAGCAAAACTCCAGCTCCAAGCAATCCACCGCTGAGACAATCAGCCCCAGCGAAGGGATAAGGGACTATGGCCGGGAGCTCTCCCAGCACATCCCAGAAGTCACTGGGTACCGGGGCGCTGGCAGCCAAGAAGGAATCAAATGGAACCCAAAAGACATTTATATTGGTGTGTCTGCAGTGCAGGTGGCAGGGACCCAGAAGGGGGCTGCACTGGGGAAGGACACTGTAGCTCATCGGCTATGCCAGCGAGAGCAGATGAATGTGCTGATGATGACTGACAGGGAGATGGTGGATGCAGAACTATTGTCCTATAGGGACAATGTAGGGGATGAGGACTGCTTACACCACATGGATGACTTGCAGGTAAACATAACCATAGCAGCAAGATCATCTGGCCTGAGACATCTCTCCCTGTTAACCGCAGAGAACGTGGTAGCTGCACTAAGGAACACCACTGTGAGAAACTTCTGTGAAGGTCTTTTAGCTCTGTGAAGGCACAACAGGGCCACTGAGTAGTGCTTTGCAAAAGGAGGCAGTAACTGCAGTTGGTTTATACTTTCTCCCGTTATCAAAGGGTGTCATTTCAACCCAGCTGCAAGGCTAACAGCATTTAGGGTCATGCACTAGCATACATCTGGACAGTGTACAGAATGCACAAAATACTTTGCAGACTCTAAGAGTTCTGTTAACTGTGATAAGATACCACATCTCGCAGATGAGAGGAGCTGGTAGACTGTTTCAGAACAGAGTTTCCAGGTCTCTCGCTGTGGATAGTTCAAAAGATCCTGCCTCTTGCTTCGTTGATGGGGTTTTGTTCATCTGCATGGATTGTATTTAAAAAAAAAAAACACACACATTGAGCAAGCAGGAGACATGTAGACTGTGTGCAGCCTGTGAAGCCAGCCTCGTGCTCTCAGCAGAATGCTTTTCTGTCACTTGCTGTTCTGAGTGCTATGTCAGTTGGGGGCAAGTGGCATGTGGTCAAGGGAGAAGAAGGTAGGCCCCCCGGCCACATCAGTAAAGGAGGCTGAGGTGGCACTGTAGTCCTTTGGGAACAGGGGAGCAGTCCGTACTAAGATGAGGTGATACCAAGGGAGGCAGTGCTGTATCTGCAGGCTAAATGGCTGCTCTGAATCATGCCAGCTGAGCAATGAGTGTGCTCAGGCATCTGACTGTGGCTCCGAGAGCTGCAGTTTGGTTTCACCTGCAGATTAGTGTCAAAGGCTTCACCTGTGCACAGAGCTGGCATGGAGGAAGCATGGTGCTGGTGAGCAGCTCTCATAGCAAGTAACTCTTCTCAGCTGGGGAAGTTGCTGCACTGTGAAACTTCAAAGGGCAAGGAGATAAGAGTGGAGGAGAAAGGGGAGAAATGAGGCAGTGGGTTTTGAGAAGGAAAAATCCCACCAGATATGGGCTAGAGGGAATAAAAACACAGCTGAAGCAGGGCAGACAGGTGAGAACTAATCTCTGGGGGAAGGATATTGTGTTTGATCATCTGAGCAAAAACAGTAACAGGAGCACAGCCTACAATAAATCCTAACTCATGCCCTACCTTGGCATTTCTGAATAGTAGCATTTCTAGCATAGTGATAGGTGAAGTAGATCTCTGCAAAACAAGAACTGTTTTTTGTTGTCTGTGTTCCAAACTCTTATGCATCCTTTGGCAGGGGGAAAGGTTCAGAAGGATTCCTAATAAAGCTGTGATCCCAAGGGTTTAAATTCTCATTAATGTGCATTTGTTGTCCTGTTGTGTTCCACGTGTGTGACTCAGATCTGAAAGTCATGTCATAAAAGCGTGTTCACTACAGTAAAGTAAATATAGTACGGCTCCAAGATTTCAGTGTGTCTGTCCCTGGACACTGACTACCTGACAATGCAAGTGGCCTTTGGTGTCTTCTCCTGCCAGTGTCTATAGGTGTTGTGTCAGATTCCTGTAGCTGTCACTCAGCTTGGACACTGATACGTTTCCTGTCCTTCCCCCTGGGAGAGAGCTGCAAATTCACTTTTCATTTGGAAACAAGCTATTGACAGTTGTCAACAGCATACAGCAAAGGTTCATGACATATACCCTCCACTGGATCTTTTAGGCTCCTCATACGTGTGATGAAAAAGAGGTCTGGGAAATGCAAAACCCTGCAGTGCTTTTTCAGAAGAGACAGAAAAGCAAATGAGCTTTGGTTAATGATTTTTTCTCTAACGCTGAGAAAGACTAGACTCCAGCTACTGCAAGTTTTGGGGACACAGGGGCAGGCTCTCTTCTCTTCCTGAGATGCAAAGATGGGTTGTAGCATGCCAGCATAAGGCTCCTGTTACCAGGCAGTGAACGTTTGCTCTCTGTTCCAGGTCAACATGATGACACTTGCAGAGCACATTATTGAAGCTACGCCTGACAGGATCAAGCGGGAGAATTTTGTGCCAATGGAGTCACTGCTGGTGGAGAGAACGGACAGTGCTGCCATGAGCACCACAATGAGCTGGCTGGCCAGTTACCTTGCTGATGTCGATCATCTGCCAAGTGCTGCACAGATAAGGTTAGTAAGAGCTGTGGAATGGCTCTGGGTTTTCAGGTGGTGTGAATGCTGGGCGGCATGTGCTGCTTCTTTAGCCCGCACATACTACTTCTCAGTGGGTCTCAGTGCTGCTGCTCCAGACACAGCCAGTCTCTCACACTCAAACATAAAGTTGCCAGTACAACTGCAAGTTTATGGGAGAACAAGCAGGCAGGGACACAAAGTTTCACTCTGAGAGCAGGTTTAAACACTGCTACTTAAACCTTCAGTTTCTGTGAGTGTCTGAAGTCCCAGGCTAGTCAGCAGGTGTAATTCACAGACCTCTTGATTTAGTTAATGGCCACAGGTCTGAAGCAAGGAATTGAAAGTATGTAGCTTGCCCAGTGATTTTCATCCATGTTTTCATGTTGAGAAAGATGTGAAAATGTGACTGACAGAAGCAAAAAAGTTGAGAGAATTTTAATTGAGAGGTCTCTCTTTCATCAAGTAAAAAATAGAGGAAACCCATTCTGTAGCACCACAGTCGAAAATTTAGAAAAATACTGAAAGATTAATGCTGACTTTCCTGACCCACTAAATCTGAACTTGGGAGAAATGTTTGTTGTTTTCACAGAAGAAAAGGACAACCATCTCTTTCGTAGAAAGAGATATAAACACACATTGTATGTGAATGCTGAACAGCAGACAAACTTCTGTAGTGACAGAATAGTTGTTAGAAGAAAATAAGCTTGAGGTGTACGTGCAGCATTCAGTCTAAACTTGTCACTGAATTTCCAGCTATCAATCATCTCCCCACCAAAACCTTTTCACAAATGCTACAGAGGATAAGAGAGGAAACATTTCTCAGAAAGTGAAACAGAATCATAAGGCCACAGAGTTTGAGTTCTCTTCCAATGCCAAGTGTATGCAGTGTGGTGCAAATGGGCTCGGCAATGAGGGATGTTGGTTGGAGAGGTGTGGGGGAGCATGAGTCTCTCCCTTGAACTCAGAAATGTTGTAGTTCTTATTTGTGATGCCAGTCCTGCTGGTTTGTGTCCCAGTAATTCCTATTGTGATTGGTATTTCAGAAATCTGTATAGTGAACCCCTGACCCCTTCTTCAAACACCAGCTTGAGCCCTGCAGGCTCACCAATCAGTGAAATAGCTTTTGAGAAACCCAGCCTTCCCTCGGCAGCAGACTGGTCTGAATTTCTGAGTGCATCCACCAGCGAGAAGGTAGAGAATGAGTTTGCACAGTTAACTCTGTCTGATCATGAGCAGAGAGAACTCTATGAAGCTGCCAAACTCGTCCAGACAGTGTTCAGGAAATACAAGGTAAGTGGCTGAAACATCCTACGTCTTCCTCCTTCGGTGGGAGAGAGTACAATTTGTTAAGAAATAAAATGCAAGTAAGAGGTAATATCCACCCCTAAGACAAAAAATATGTTTCTATCATAACCTTTGCAATGCTTCTAGCATTAACTTGTTGATGTTTACTCAGCAACCACCATGCCAGAAAGAGCAAGCCATACCATAGCATTCTTTCTGTGCTAGAGCACAACAGTCACAAAGTGTATCCTAAAAGTATACTCCAGAGGTTCTAGTTGATCACCTGCTTGGTAAAGATCGATTTTGAGGGTTTGTCTCTTACATGAATTGACTGTAGAGGCTTCTCTAGTAAATGCCTAGAACGGAATTGGGCCACTGAACCCTGGTAGGTGAGATTTAGAAGTAGGAGCCCTCGAAGTGGCTGTGAGGGGCTTCTCATCATCTCTCCTGTCTTGATGGTGTAGTCTAAGTATTTACTGCTTCTTGCTTCTCTGCGCAGGGCCGTCCTCTCCGGGAACAGCAAGAGGTGGCTGCTGCTGTCATTCAGCGTTGCTACCGAAAATACAAACAGGTAAATAAGGAAATAATCTTTTGTGGAAACACACGCAGTAGTGCCATGAACACAGCCCTCTGTAATGGGAGTTATCCACTGTGTTTCTGTGTGCCTTTCAACGTGCAGCAGTAAGATACCCTCCTCAGACAAAGATAAAAGGGGAAGAAAATTCGTATCCTGAATCTAATTTCAGAGGGTGCTTCCTTGAAAGGATTTTGTTTGTGATGATACCTGCATTTTTACTGTGAGATAGAGGGAATTGTTGTGTTTCATATTGGCCTATACGCATGCTGTAATCCAGTGAGACTGTTTTCTGACTAGTTGCTTGCCAAATTTCATTGTGAAATTGAAGTTGGTTTTGCCTTTGATAAGGGCGAAGATGAAAAATAGGTTGTTTTATTTTGCACGTACCAAACTTTTAAACTACAGAAAATCCAATGTTTTAGCTTGATGCAAGTTGTTCCAGGACTGAGACTGTTCTCCAAACTCTATTTTGGAGAGGTGATTTTAGGCTGAGTTCTCAACCCCAGAAAAAGAAGATA
>NW_020450949.1:189771-217987 GCF_003343035.1 Apteryx rowi | reverse complement strand
TTTTTCTTTCTTTTTTTTCTTTTTTCTTTCTTTTTTTTCTTTTTTCTTTCTTTTTTTTCTTTTTTTTTGGTGGCTAGAGCCCACCTTCTTCTCTTCACTGTCCCCCGTCAGACTTAGGCTGTCTGATGCCTCAAAGCATGGTACTTGAAATGAAAGACAAGATTCTTGTGCTCTTTTGAAACTTTCAAAATCATTTGTTTGGGAAGCCTTTCTAGTGTTAGTTGAGTGCATCGCAGTTGACCCTCAAACTGTCATATGGCTGTCATTCTGAAGTGATGCTTCCTGTAATAGCGAAGCTTAATACCTTTCAAAAACTGCTTGACAGAGTCTGTCTTGGATCCTGGAATCGCTTCTTTTTGAAAGAAGATGGTTTGGTTTTTATTTTTTTTTTCAATTCTTTATTTGCAGAACTAACATTAACCTTGTATTTTCTGTTTCTCCCTAAGCTTACTTGGATAGCCTTGAAGGTAATACAAATACAAACACTGTTTTGGAAACCCATTCCCCTTGGGTCACAAGCTTTCACGTTCAGTATAAACCAGGAGAAGCTGGCATTTAGTGAAATGCTTTAATAGTGTCCACTGGTAAATGCCTGTGGTAGCTAAAGCACTGTGACAAACCAAACCTCTTTTGGGAGATAGGCAGAGGCTGTTGTGCCACAGCATATCAACATTAAAAAAAAAAATAAAGGAAAAAAAAGACTCCTGCTTCTACAGATGCTCCCCTAAGCAGCGATGGGCTGAGGCGAGGGGAATGTTCTGAAGTCAGTTTCCAGAGGACGGACTTTCCTTTGTTGCTGCTTATTAGCCTTTCCTCTGTAATCAGCAAGACCTTTTCCTCAGTATTTGGGGAGCATAAGGGAACACTTATCCCACCCATACAACATTGTTGTTACCATTCTGCCTGCCTGTGAAAGTATTTTGAAAGTCCATCTTTAAAATACCTGTGCTCAGAATTCCTAAGATCACTCTCATGTATGTTGCTGCTCATACTGGAGACACAGGAGTTAATGCCAGTCTTAAATGGTCCATGATGAATAACTTTCTCCTGTACAGATGGATTTACTAGCTGTGCAATGTCTTGCTCTAACCAGATCCTGGAACCAGCTCAGCTTTTCTCAGAGCTACCCAGGACACAAGGCATGCTCTTATGGAGAGAACGTGTCCTCAGGGGTATTTTTTCATCCATAGCTTCCTCATGCACAGTGGTTTTGTATCAGTCAAAGTACTATTCTGTCAGGGCAACTGAACTGAGCTTTCCTGGGGCCCCTATACTAACTGGGACTCGCCTCTTCATGGAGGTTAGGTGATATTTCCCTTTATCCTCTTCCCAGCTGGAGGGAAGAAGAGGAGGAGAGGGAATTTGGGGAGTTATGGATGGCCCAGGGACTCAGTACCTGAATAGCTAATCAGCTAGTGGATCTTACAGTTGAATGCAAACATACTGGGGTCTAGTGTATGCAGAGACTGTAATTTTCTCTTTCACATGCCTTACTTCTCTATTATATTACTGTATTACTGAGGTCAGCACAGGCTTACGACTGTAGATTTGAACAGCCATGGCTCACATCACTATTTCATCTTTAAACCCTTCTGTTCAGGGGTTTGTAACTCAGCCACAGAAGTCCCCTCTGGGCTAAAAATTGGAAGGAAGACCATGACCAGCCTACGAGTGGGCTTATTTAAAAAGCTAATTTACAATCACAATCTGGTCCATTTATTTAAAAATGTTTAAAAGCAAGAAGCAAAACAAAACCAATGCAAATGAATAATGACAAAATGCAACTGTACCTAATGACTGCTTCAATTCCAAAAAGTGAAATTTGGTAAATGGTGGTCTGTGATGATATTGGAGGGGGTTTTGCTTGGTTTGGGGTGCTGGGTTTTTGGGTGTTTTTTTTTCCAATAGACAGGAGCACTCCATTAAGATATTTTAGGACAGCGCCCTGTACAGGGCAGTGGCTGCTATTTCTGTGTCTCAGCTCTCCTCTGATAAAATGAGCAGGAAGTCATAGCTGGTAAAACGTCCAGGAACAACAGACACTGAAGTTTTTAAAGTGTTATAATTCCCAAAATAAGATCAGCAAACACTGAAAACCTCTGTCATAGTGTTAGTTCAGAGGTGCAAATGCAACTTACATAAATTATTCTAGATCTCTGTTTGTCTTAAAGATGACTTTTAAAAATATGCATGAATGCATATGGTTTCTGTTAAACAGTCATCTACTTGCGTATTTTAAAAGGAAAAGGACATAGAATAAAGAAGGTTTTCTTCTAAAGAGTTTGTGCCTGTTCTTCAGCGTGATGGGGCTAGAAATAATCCAGTGGTGGAGAAGATTTTGGATGTGTGCAACTGCTCACACAAATCTGCAAGTCAACACATGCTTATTACAGACCTTTAGTGAGGATTAGTTTTGTCTATGATAATCATTAAAAACACACTTTCACGTACTTAGGCTCAATATTAGACTTGCTTAATTAACTGATTTTCTTTAAGTTGGAGTAATATGTCATTCCATTTGAAATGCTTGGATTTAAATGGGTATATGAGCAATCAAAAGTTGCAGCATTGTGCTATGGCATAGAAACAAGAGACTGAAACTTTAAACTGGCTGTTCACAGTTAATTGCCATAGGAAAGTGAAATACACATGTGAACAGCAAATCAGATTCTTTAAAAATATCTTCTAAAGTTTTTTATTTTTTAAAGAAAACATTATAAGAAGGTGTATTTTCCTTTATTTTTTATTTAATTTGTTCGTATTTTGGAATAGTCATTCATGCTGCTTTCCTCTTATAGTTACTTAGTTGGGCGTATTTTGCTCTTGTTGGTATGATTCTTGACAAACAATGGCTGTGTAGAGTTGAATCTTATCTTATGGTATTCTGTACCTTCTAATGAGTTTTGTTGTATGCAAAGGGAAAAAACAGTTCCTCTGAGTTAATTGGTTTATGTCTAATGCAGACCCACTTCAGCACAAATACGAAGCAATGTAACCATGACTCAGGATCAACTCCAGTCATTCCAAGGTTGTCCATAAGTATAGTACAGCTGGATCTGTTCAGCATTAACATGTACTTGCACAGCCTCTGCCAGCTTGGTATTAAACCCAATCCCATCAAGCTATTCTATTGCCAGCAAGACAAGTACTTGCTTTTCTGATGCAGACTAGGTTCTGCACCTAATTTCACAGTTGTTTCAGTTTGTTGTAGCCCATTTCTCAGTCAATTCCCAATCAGCGAGTAGATGCTTATTGGCTTCTCATCATGTCTTAGTGGCTTTAGAGTCTTTCACCACAGGAACTTTCTTCTTGTTTGTTTTATTGGAATGTCTTAGCTTTTCTTTGTTTCTCTTGTAGTATGCACTTTATAAAAAGATGACACAAGCTGCCATTCTTATCCAGAGCAAATTCCGAAGCTATTATGAGCAGAAAAAATTCCAGCAGAGCCGACGAGCCGCAATGCTGATCCAGCAGTACTATCGCAGCTACAAAGAATGTGGGAAAAGGAGGCAAAACCGTCGAGCAGCCGCCATTGTACAACAGAAACTCAGGTGAGCTGTTGGGTTGTTAGACCCTACTGGGATCTTTATATAGTGTTGTTTAGTCAAGGTTGTGCTGTAATTTACAGATGAGGCCAGTGAGAAAAGGACAGTAATTTATAAGGTATTTATTCTGACATTAAGTACTCTGCTACCCAGTCTTGCCTATGCCTTGATGTTTCCTTCTTTGTGTTTAGAAGCAGTCTGCTCACCAAGAAGCAGGATCAAGCTGCTCGCAAGATTATGCGTTTTTTACGACGCTGCCGCCACAGGTATTACATCATTTTTTTGATACCTGCCCTTCCTTAGAGCATGTGTAGTGATATTCAAATGCCCTAGCAATAAGTGCAATGTAAAGGACAATAAAATCAGCTTGCTACAGATCTTTTAATCAAATAACAAAGCTCAGCTGCTTCCAAGAGACACTGGCAAAAAGGAAATCTCTTAAGACTGTTGCTAAAAGAGAATTATGATGTTCAGCTCCATTGCTGGTACAGTAAAGCAGCCCGGGTTGTGCTAGGCAAAGACAGAATAAGGAAACTTTGAGCAAATTTGAGCAAAGCAAGACATGTGACTTCTAAGGTTGGGTTTTAGGAAGTCTGAAAAAAAAACTCACTGAATGATAGCTGTGGTTCATAATTGCTGAACAGACCTGCACACTGCACAGAGCATTCATGGTACATGGTAAAAGCACAAAACATGACAACATCTGATGTACGCTGGAAATGGCTTTAGTTTGGTCACCAGGATCATTTGGTAGAGTCTCATCAAAGATGGGTTCTTTTTAATTTGGATGGGTGGAATGTGCCAGCAGAACAGCAGATATGTTAGCTCAAATGTCAGTTACCCCACACTTAACTCAGTAAACTGGGAATACAGACACAGACGTGAACATGAATCATCTCCTGCTAGTGTGGGAAGTTGAGCGTGTTAGCTAAAGTGCTCACTGGCAACGTGTGGCAGCTAGCACTCCCCTATCAATACTCTTCTATATGCAGGTCATTTCTTTTGATTTTTTAATGAAAGAGTCTGGAACATTGCATAGACACTGAAACGTTTCATAGACAAAAATTAGTTCAGATGTTTTTGACTCCACTCCCTCCATTCTCACCACACATTCATTTCATTCACCAACAGCACTCAGGAGCTGGTCAGACCTGATGCATTTTGAAGCATGTCTAGTACATCCCAGCAATGTTTGAACAAACTGAGCTCAGAGGGGCATGTGATAAGCTTGGTTTTAGAAATAGACTCGGTCCTTTTTGTGGAAGTTCAGAGCTGCAGTTTGCAGGAAGTTAGTGTAGCTCGGGTTGTGGAAGGAATTCTTACCTGCAGGTTGAGTGGGAAGTAGCACATGTGGACAAAAAAGAGGGCTTTGTGGTTTCGAGACCAATTCCAAATGCACCTGAAACAGCCACAGTATTTCATGAAGAAGCACAGGTGGCTTGCTCTCAGCAAGGCAGGTGGAGGGCCTGAAAGGTTCATGTTATAGTTCATAAGGCAGGTTGCCCTTTGAAGTAGGCGGAGACTCCAGCCTTTTGTGTCCTCTGAGATCTGCTTGATGTCCAGGCAGTCCCTTGTGAAGCCATATGCCTGTTCCCATCTGTGGGAGTTCTGGAGTTGAACTGCCAGAGACTCCTACAGCTGACTTAAACACGTGCACCCAGAGAGTCTCCCATAACTAGCTGTATCACTGGATTTTACAACAATGTACAGGATGTACCATACCTTTAAACCGCTCTCAGTTAAGTCTCCACCTGTCTAGTAACCTAGATTCTCCAGGGCCTAAATTGCCTATGATTCCAGCAGTTTTTCTTGCCTTCCACTCATTGGCTTCCTCTTTCTCAGCGTCTCCCGTTTCCTTTCTAGAGTGAGACCCACTCATTCGCATCAGTCAAGTTTGCGAGAGAGTCACTTCCCTTTGCCTGTATCTAGATCCACACTCTCTCCAGCAGAGTGGTCGCTGCTGCTATGCATCTCTGGGAGAAAGATGCAGGTCTTGTTTTGATTTCTTATCTAATAATATCCAAGAAGGAGGTAGAATTTATTGTGAGTAGGTTCTCCCTGGCTTTACATTGAACTGCAGACTATTTGAGTTTCTGCAACAGAACAGTCCTGACTGTGTCCATAGGCACTTTGGTAGAGATCATGGTTATTTTGAAATTAGCCCATGGTTCTTGGTTGGGATGCGACAAAGGAAGAAGTAATCTGTTTCCACTGAAGATGTGACTGTGTTTCAAAACCGCCCTGCTTTTCCTTCTGAACAGAAAATGATCGCATGCTTATGTTCCTGTACTTTCTCCAAGCAGTTATAAAGGTTTAGTACAGTGTTAACATTACTGATATTAATAATTGAGACAAATTTTATCTTGGGAGCATTCTGGCATTGGCAAATGCTAAAAATAAAAGCAAAACTTTCCAGAAATGACAGACAGCATTTAGAATCTGTGTGAAAAGGACATAAATTTACCAGCCTACTAGATTTACAGAACCGTTTAGAAATTAGTGACGAGTTTAGGCCTCTTTCCCTATACTCCTTGTCAAAAAAGCTCAGCAAATACTTGTCAGGAAAGACTGCTTCCAAAACACTGGACACCCTCTGCTTTTAGGCTGCGTCAGTGATCTTGGGATCATGCAACAGGAGTATCCCATTGACCTGTGGATGCTCCAAACTTCAGGTACCCTACAGCATAATCTGGTCCCTATGCTTGTTTGTGTTTGCTGAAGAATGATACACAAAGAATGCTTATCAGGTTCCTAGAGCTTTATTACTACACAGGATGTTAAAAGTAAATAGATTAAAATGTTTTGCTTGTGGAAACAACTGCAAAGGAAAAGCATAATACTGGAAATAATGATACAGATTTACTTACCGAAACAGATCTTCACCTGCTTCAGTGTCTCAGCTGACTCTGAGGCTGACCCATTTGCTTCCTCTCCCTGCTGGAGGGAGCTGAGGGGGGAGAGCCACACGCTTTCCCCAGGACTGTCATGTCCTGGCCTCAGAGCATTCTCGTTCTTTCCATCACAAGCTAGACTCTGAAACCTCCTGCTGAACACCTCCTTTTTGAGCTGCCCTGTTCATGGTGTGTGTACACTGAGGTACCATGTGGTAAGATGTGGGAGTTGCTTCCTTCCCTTCCCCCTCTTCTCCACGCTTTCTTAATTAACGTGTCTGTTCTGTTTCTTAATACTTGCAGTTATCTCTTGCTTACACATTTCTAGAGATGAAGTAATATAACTTACTGTGTTAAATAAGTTAAAAAACACTTATTTTATAAACCTTCAGTCTACTGTGCCTCCTGTGTAATGCTTGCACAGGGTACAACTTAGGGTGAAGTGGCTGGGTGCTTAGACTAACACCCCACATACATTGTTTCTGAGGTAGTGCTTGTGAGAATCCCATCGGAGACTCCCTGTGAAATGCTTGAAGTGAGCACATTGCTGCTGTAAACAAGAAATTAAAGCCTCAGGCTCCATAAAGAAATACTTCAGTCATCCAGGCTCCTGGCAGCCAGGAACAAACCATAACAACTAATAACTAATGTTATTTATTGTTCCATAGCATAAAAATGGCATTATGGAGCTACTTGTTAAACCACAGTGTGTTGTCAGTACAAGGGATAGAGATGACTGATATTCTTGGAAAATCTGAAGGAATGACAGAGAAGAGAGCACCTGCAGGAACATCAAACAAACAGGATCTTGCAGAAGACACCAGAAAGCTGATAGGAAAGTGGGGTGGAAAAGCCAGTTAGGCTCTGTCATAAGGCTGTTGAGCTAAGCAGAAAGGCAGTGAATTCTTAAACTTCAGAAATTCAACCTTAAAAAAAAAAAGGAAAAAGAAAAAGAAACTGTTTAACCTTGGTTTTTGTCCACAACCAGGTTGTTGCTGGGCCAGTAAATGATTCTTACTAAGATCTTACTCTGTTGCCTTTATCAAGAATTACTCAGGCTTTCTCCTGGCAACCAGGTGGTTGCTTTTTTTCTATTTTAAGTCAATCAAAGACTGTTGTAAGCAAATTATGAAAAGTCCCTTTCTGTTAGTATTCAGAACAGCTTAAATGGTTTTCTTGTCCTATTTTGTTCATTAGTTTATTGGCACAAATATTCAGTAGAGCAAACATGATTTGTATCAGCTTGAGGTTCCATGGCAGGGTTCCTAGGCTTGTTGGTCTGAGTTTTCTGATCTCATCAACCTACTTTTGTTGCCTGATCAGACAGTATTTCAGATGCTTTGGAACAGTTAATGCTCCAAGGCTGAGGTTCTCTTAGTAATGGATGTGTAGAAATTGCTGAAAATCAGAAAAGGAATGTAAGTTTTGGTTGAGCATAGTTAGAGAAAGAAAAAGTACTGGAGTTCTAATAGCTGAATGTTAGCAGGCATCGTGGCAACAAGCGTAGTCATTCATCAGCAGCAGTCATTCTTACAGTCAGAGATGTATGGTTTTCGTTTGGTCTTGAAAAAGTATATATTTATCCATCTGTTGTCATATTCTCAAAAATCTGGTGAAAAACATGCATCAGCCATAACATGGTGTCAACATGACTTATCACAAAGTATTGTTTGTAAAAAATGAGAAACAGCATTCCTGGCCTCCCAGGAGACCGGTGCCTGAGTAGCTGTTTGTTGCCTGGACCTGTCTGCTGGCACTGACTAACTTCCAACCTGATACTTGCCATTACACCTGCTGTGAGTTGACCTGTCTTCTGGCACACTCTCCTGTGTGAGGCAGCATTAAGGGTTTGTATATTTAATGGTTTTGAAAATACTCCACCTACTTGGGGGTTCCCAAATAGGACTCATTTAGAGCTGTAAGGAAAAATGAGAGCTCTGAGGTGGGTTCGGGTTAGCTGAACTGAATCCATACCTGGTCCATACAGTCAGCTTTCACTGATAATGTTCTGTTTTCTCTTCTTTCTCTGATTCGTATGAAAATTTTACTGTTCTGAGAGATATCTACTCCATTGCTAGGCTGTGATTATGATCTGTAGTGGTTTTTTTTTATGGAGGAGTGTTTGGACTGAGATAGAAAACAGTCACTGCAAGGGAAGGCAGGATGCAGCTGGAAATACCACCGAGATGACAGGATTGGGTTTATTTTACTTATTTATTTCCTGCCCTAAAATATCTAAACACAAGACTCTGCTTTCCTGGTAAAGAGGAGTGCAAAAGGCAGGAGGTGGGAAGGGGTCTTTCTCTCCAGGCAAGCACAAGTATTTATCTCCTCCTCACTGAAGTGAAGCTATTGGTAAGGTACCGTTATTGCCATGTGTGTGCTAATAGCTCTTTGGTATTGTTTTGCTGTCTGAAGCCCTCTGGTGGACCATAGGCTGTACAAAAGGGTGAGTGTAGCTGCCTGCTAGCCAGTTTCTCTCTTCCATTTTAAATATTTTTGCTTTCTGCTTGCTTGCATGGGGCTGCAGCCAGATATGCCAGTAAGTTTCACCTCCATTAATTATATGAAACAGAATCTTGTATAAACTAACCCTACTGCAATGACTAACACTGCTGCTTTTATAACAGGAGAGAGCTCCACAGTAGATGTTACCAATGCATGAATATGTAAAAAGGACCTGTTTATTCATCATGGGCATGCTTAGAAGGTGGTGTCGATGGGCAGTTCTACAGTATCCAAAATGGCTATTAGTAGATTTCAGAACTTGAATGGGTCTGCAATGACACATGCTCAATGAGTAATTATGTCCTTTATAATAAGAATGTGACAGCATTCATGTTAGATCTTAGGAAGCTACTGTACAGATGCAGCTTGCACTAGATGGGTATTTGTTTCTGCCTGAGCCAGAGTGACACGGAAGAGCTTTTCCCACTGCATTTTACTCTCTGAGATGGTTAAGCTCCAATTCTTACCTCCTAGAAGTTGGTCTTTGGTAAGTTACATGTCTGGTTACCTTACAAGGGTTAGCTCTTTGCCAGCTCCTTCTCTCAGCTGTTAATCTTGATCTACAGAGCAGAAAGATAGGGGAAAAAATGCTGAAATGAAGGTGAGGATACTATAATTGCAGTACAGTAAATTGGCAGTTACTAGAACTGCTAAGTGAGCTTCTGTTGGGAGTCTCCTCAGATTAAAAAAAGTCCACTCAGCTCCATGATATGTCACATTAGTGCGCTGGTTTGCTACCTGACAGAAGGGTGAGAATAGATCACAGTGTTCCCATGGCAGATCCCAGTCCCTGTAAGAGAAGGGAATGCTTTTGCTTTCCAGACACGTGTGCCAGAGCTGTCAGCAGGGACTGCTCAGTACCACCTGGTCTTTAGGAGGCTGTAGGGCAACAGGGTGTTTTTCTCTGGCAAAAGCTGAAGTTGGAGAAACATCACTTGTTTGTTTTTTACTACTATTTCAAAGAGAAACAGGAGGCAGAGGGAGGGATTACTTGGACTCCTGCTTCCATGTAACATTCAGAATGGAAAACTGAATTGATGATCATGGAATTTTACCAACTTTCAATTGCAGATCTGATTTTTGACTTGAGAGTGAGAATATAAATTGGGCTTCAGTCTCCTGGAGGCCTTATTACTGGATTAACTATTTAGCTTAATGAAGCAATAGCTAATAACATTTCTTTCAAGAGTGTGACTTTTGTGGTGTCATTTTTGTTGCATATCTTCACTTTTGTACAAGTAGCAATTTGTGTTCTTTACTCTTGACAACTGAAATAAGATTTTGATTAAATGAGGACAAAGGCCCAGATGTGCCTTAACTGTTTCAGTGCTTCACTTTCTTGGATCTTGCCCAGACAGGGGAAGAGAAACATTCCTCTCAATTGCAGGGGCACCAGCATGGTGAAGTTGCTAGCTGGAAATCCGTAGCTCCAGTTCATAGCACTTATGATAATGTGCTTTACAACTAATGCAGGTTAATTCAAGAACTGTGTTCTCTTAGTACTGGACTGACCAGGTCATTTGTATTTACTGATGCTTTGTATATAATTAGCGCTGGTAATTTTTGGTCTACCCTTGGGTGTCTGGTTTGTAAAGCCTCTTGAGGAAACTGTAATTTGGTTTTGAAAAATACAAATCACTATAAGTAACTTAAAGGAAAGAAACAGATGTCATTTTAATTAGATGAATCAACCTTTCTCCATTGTAAAGACATAAATGTTAATTTTTTTTCTTGCAAAAGTAGACAAGTTAACCATCTTTAATCTCAGGATCAGTTACCGTGTGCAGTGGGGCAGTAATGAATGCTACAGATGAATGATGACATTTTATACTGCTGCCAGTCAAGCAGTACGCTGCAGGGCAGAGATGCCCAGGGGCTGGATCTGCTGGATTCCCAGCAGAACACCTTTCCCAGTTTGCAGGCAGTGTCCTGCCCTCCTTCCCTGAGGCTCCTGCCCTCCTTCCCTGAGGCTCCTGCCCTCCTTCCCTGAGGCTCCTGCCCTCCTTCCCTGAGGCTCCTGCCCTGAGGTGGGCCAGAGTAAGGCGAGTGCCAGGTAAGCCTTCTAGCTGCTGGGTTTCTGCTGCCCCTTTCCTTGGAGCCTGCAACTCCTCAGCCCCCCCCCATGATGCAACACATGCCTGTTGTGGCAGGGATCCTTGAATGCTGCGGTGTGCAAATGGCCTTGCCCCTAGGCACAGCGAAGGGCCTGCCTTGCAATCACCTCATGCACTTTGGGTCAGGGGATAGAGAAAGCTGAGCTATGGGGCCCATCCCAACCAGAACAGTGGATGCACCCCACTCTGTCTCTTCCCTGAGCAGAAGCCAAATGCCACAACCCTGTCAAGGTGAGAATCCCTTTCAAAAGCAGCAGAACTAACTAGGAGAGACTGATGCAAGATAGGAGTTGGGGAAGAAGAGGAGACACACAGTGAATCTTTTTCTCCTTCCACCGCCTGAGACTGTTTCTACAGCAGGGAGCTTCCTGGCAGGACCTGTTTTCTAGCACTACCTGGAGCTAAGTGGGGCTCTCCCCCATCCTTTCTGGTTTTGTGTGGCTAGCTGTGGAGCTAGCCCCAGACTTTGTAAGAGAGGAACTGGTGTGCATGTCTGCAGCTAGACATTGGTGCGCTTAACAATACATCCCCTCCTCCAACTACTTCTATTTTTGCCATTTTGGTGCTGCTCTTCTCAGTCTTCCTCCTCTCCAGAGATTTTCTGCTTAACTGACTGACTTGCTGTGTGCAGACATGCCTGCACAGCTGCCTGCTGCTCCCTAGCATGCTGCACCCAGTACTTGGGCATCTCTGCCCTGGCGTCCACACGGGCAGGCCCAGGCTGCTGGCAAAATGCCCCTGCTCGGTGGCTGAGGTCCGTTCAGAGGTCCCAACTATAGCACAGGCTGAAAGCTGTGCTGTGCTCTCCAGTAGCAGCGCTGTGTGTAACCTTTCACTGTCAGACAGAAGGGAATATGTTTTAAGACTTTTTTGTTCTGCAAATAGGAAGAAGATTTAAACTTAAAATGTGCATACCAAAATGGGCTAGTTGGATTCTAAACTGAAAAGAAAGTAGAATGTACGACTCAGACGTAGAGGAGAAAAGTAATTGTGCTATAGTACCTTTCCATTCAAGACTAGGATTCCTACTAAGAGAATAGATTCATGCTGAGTCTCAAGATATGCTAAAACCGATCTGGCTTGCATGGTCAGTGCACTAGTAGAAGAGACTGTAAAGGGGAATCTACATGTGAAACCTCAGCTCATGCGTTTGGAAAGCTTGCTAGTTCCATGAATGTTTGTTGCACAGTAATGAATATTCTGCAGTTGCACATCAGCACCACTCAATGAGTTTCATTCCTTTACTAGTACGCACGTACAGGAACAAAAACTAAGGTGTAGCTGCAGTATTGCGTCCAGTGTTTGGCAGGGAGACTGAACACCCAGACAGTGTTGAAGGAGCAAGTGCAAAGTCCAGGCCCACAGCTAGTCCACAGCTCCCTGGACTTGAGTGAAGCCACCCCCGAGGGCGCACACGGTAGATACTGCATGGCGATGCTGCTCTAGGTGCAGCTGAGAGGTCAGTCACCAGTATTGGAGAACAATCAATTGTTGCGTTTTAAGATTGTGTATACGTAGAAATATACCAGAACTTACCTGAAAGCAGAGTCACAGATTCTGAAAGTTTAGTAGCATTTGCAGGTTTTGCCTTGAATGGCACGTAGTGTGGCATGGGTAGAGAAATTGGTCAGTTACTGCTCCTAGGAGACAGATATGAACCAAAAGAAGCCAGGAACTTCAGTGGTGTATTATTTGAATTGAATGCAGGTTTGCACTGCTATCCCGAGTTTCATAAACAGTAACAGAGCAACTGTTAAAGCTGGTCTTGGAAGTTTCCATAAAAGTAGCTGAAAATATTGAGAAAAATGGACTGCATTGAAATTTCCTCTAGTCAATAACAAGAGTGTGACTGAGCACTGGAACAGGTTGCCCAGGGAGGCTGTGGAGCCTCCTTCCTTGGAAATATTCAGAAGCCATCTGGACACAATCCTGGGCAATGTGCTCTAGGTGACCCTGCTTGAGCAGGGGGGTTGGACGAGACGATCTCCAGATCCCTTCCAACCTCAGCCATTCTGAGATTCTGTGAAAATGTGCGTATAGCACATAGCAGATAAGCAAAAATCTCCACCTGTATACATTTTAGTGGTCCGTCTTTAGCTATACTACCACTGTGTACAGTGATGGTTCCTGGCTTTGAGAGCTTTTCCAAAGAAAATACAGGAATCTAGTTCTGTTTTATAGTTAAAATGCTGTGCAGAGCAATCCATGATCTCCTGTGCTAGTGTCTCCGATTTTCTCATGATCTATCTGGTGGGCTTCACTGCAATGTCTAATGGCAAGGTGAGGAGCTTATGGGAAGAGCACTTAGCTGGTCTTTAATAACACCAGAAGAATACATTGCAGATGAATATATTTACAGACATGTATGCATATGTACAAATAGGATATACTTGCTAATGTTCTCCCTTTTCCAGTACATCACCATTTTATTTTTGAGGCAGTGATTTGTTATTCTGTATGTTCTTACAGTGGGACCAGGTCAGCGATACAGGCTTTTGGACTCGTCTCTAATACAGATAGCTGAAGAAGCATGAATCAGGAAAGCAGTATCAATCATGCTAGATTAACCCCGTTCCACAGTGAGGAATAGGTTATATGCATGGGAGGGGGGCTATGATACCTTAGCACTGATCGTCACAAACTGTCCTAGGTGCACAGGTGCTGTTTTCCATACTAAAGAGCATTTGGCTTTACTTTCAGATGATCTTTCTATTAGGCTTAAATGTACTTTCTCTGATCATCTGGAAAAAGTAAGCAATGAAATCTCATGAAGTGTATCAGCTGCTGTTTTGCCAAAAGTTGTCTATTATGGCAGATGATTCTTTGCTGCTTTGAGTTCTTACAGCAACATGTATGCATACGCTGTTTGTGTGCATGCACATATAAAAAAATATTTCTGGGCCCTCTGACCTGCACAAGCTGACATGTCCATATACGCTGAAAGAATGCATGCAAACATATATATACTAAATTCATGTGTTCTGTACACTGACACTGCGCTTATTTAGTCTGCCTCCGCGGATGAATGGTTAGAGTATTCGCTTCCAGGTTTCAGGTTTAAAACCTCTTTTCAAATTAGATTTCATGACTTTTTATGGATTTATTTGGGTTATGTTATACCAGGATCAGAAAAGGGCAGGGGGGGAGGAGGGGGTTATTGGCTGACTTAAGTGAGATCAAACTTCCCATCCTCCAGCAGCAGAAATTAGAAGACTTTCTAGGAAAAACAAATCAAGTTATTGCCTTTAAGTAATAACTTTTATCTCAGGGAAACCTGCTCCAGTGGATGTATTTCAGCTGACCACAGTGCCTACTGTGGAAATGTTTCCCTGTTCATTGGTTAAACTATCTGCTATAACCTCCCGCAGAGGAGAGCTTTGTTCAGAGTCTGAATGTAGGACATGAACAGAAATACATGGCTTCCTGAACTGTGAGCCTTTCTGCCGTATTCTTGGCAGACAGGTGATCTGGGGCAAATCACAAGGAGCAAGTCTTTTCAAACTATTAGATTAGCCAGTCGCTTTCTGCCCACAGTGAAACTTCTGTCCTCTGTGGAGCAGAATGGGTGGAGTTGTAATTATCTGTGATCATGAATAATAAAGAATATAATAATTTATGGCAGCTTTCTTTTAAAGATAGATCCCCCTTTCCCCTACCCAATTTCTTATGGTTTGATTAAATGCTGCTCTCCAGTTTGGGGAGTGTGCATGTAACATCCGAAGTCAGTTCCTCTGGTAAGTACAACTTTATTTCATACCTGAATAAAAAACATTTGGTATGTTTTATTGCTCCCTGCGGACCCTTCCCTCTCTTGGCATTTCAACGATAAACCATTTCCTGCCCCCATGTACCTAGGACATCTGTTCTTGGTTTGTTTTTAATATATGCTATGCAGCAGCCATTGCGTTTTAAGCACTCAGTTTCTTATGCCTCTTAATAAGATTGAGAAAAGGGGAAAATTATAAGGGATTGAAAAGTCCTCTGTTTGTTCAAGTTCAGGACAATGTGAGAAAATGTCATATTGGGATATGCATCACTGTGCCTGCAGCGAAAGGTTTCTAAGTAATTTCTTTTTTTCATTTACCTCTTGCAGGGGCTGAATGTTTTTGGAGCACAAATGTGTGTGTTAAATTGCAGACCGCATGCTCTGGGGTGTCACTCTTATTGGGCCTTTCTGTCTTTTTTGTTTCGCAACCCAAATGAGATATCTGGAAAAAGGCAAGAGCTCCCTTTTCTTAAATGTCCCACAAGCCATTTCAGCTCTCAGAGCAACAGGTAACTCACCAGAAAGCCTTCTCTGGCTCCCAGTGCACCCTGTCCTTTATATTGATCTTCAGCATTGCCAGAACTTATTTGCTACAACACTCAGATTCATTAAACGTTTCCCTGGCTGGGCATTATGTAGTAAATTTTCTGAAGCAGCTTTGTGTTATGCTTTATCCATGAAGCCATTGTTTGCTGTAACTTTTTCTAAGTAGGCCTAATTCATTTGCTCATACACTCCCATATGGGACTCAGGAAGGAAAAAAAAAAACAAAAAAATCCACGAAGCTGCTGCTCGCTTCTGGGGCTGCTGCTTTCTACATTGCTTCAGCACGCAATGATACAACTTCCTGAATGGTGTCCAAGTAAGTAACACAGTTCAAAGGGCAGAAGCTTGGTCTGGCTGTGGCAGTCTGGGAACTGGGACGTAGCCAGGGACAAACCCTGAGTGTCAGGGTTTGAAGCTCATGGTCCAAATAATCATCTCCTCCCTTTTAGTAAGTCAGCACCACGGCAGTGAGTAGGACAGCTTAGCAGTGGTCATCTCTGTCACACATATTTATTCTGTCCATCTGCTCTTCAGCCATTGCTGAGGGAATGACCTTGTACCTTAGAGATGCTTACCATCTAGAGGAAACGATATTTGTGGAGGGTTTTGCTGGAGGCTTTATCACTGCAGAAAGAAATTTACTGTCCTTCCAGTTCTGTGCAAGTTTTCAGTAGCTGCTGAAGTAGGATGGTACTTCTCCTTGTTTGCAGTCTTGCAACAGCCAGAGCCTAGTACCCATTCTGGTGTGCTCCAGTTTACAGCTGTGCCTGTCCTGAACAGTCATCGCCTCCAGCCCCTGTGCAACTGGGAGGCACTTTCAGAAGTGATCCAAACCCATGCCTGTAGACCTCTGGGGAGGTTTGCTTGCCATCCATCAGCATGTGGCCTGCTGATATTACATGCTCTCAGCCGTCTTGTTTTCTGTTGGGGTTGGGGGGGGGGAGGTTGTTTGTTTGTTTGTTTTGTTTTTAAAAAGTCTTACTGTAAGTCTGCCAAACTGGAGTTGAAACATTGTCACTAAGAATATCCTTCTCTGGTGCAAGAGTCTGAACAATTCTGTAAAATTTAGTCATGTTCTTTTCCTTAGAGCAGGTTATTATTAATGCTTGTAACTGCAAACACTACACTTCGGCCCTCTTTCTCGCCTGAATTTAAGAGTGGAAAAATATGAAACAAATAGATTGTCTTCTAGCATGAAGGCAATGTGATATTATTCACTTCAAAGCTGTGCTAGCAGCACTTACTCAGTGAATTTCTATTTTCAAGGGTCATAATTTGTGAAAAAATTTCCCTGGTCAAATCATGTTTAACTACATTTGAAAAGTTGGTTTTGTTTTGGGGTTTGTTATTACACTGAGCATTACTAAAGAGGCGATAACCTACCCCACACTCATACTGACACTTTCTATTGCTGTTACAAAATCAAATCAAAGTGCCACTGAGTAAGAAACTTCCTCAAAAAGAAAAAAGTGTTAAATGAGAACTAAAAGCTTGTGTGTTCTTTAAGACACAGGAAAGGCTACAGCACAGACTATCCAATGAGTATTTAATTAGTTGAAAACAATTAGTGCTAGGTTATCTTGGTAAAGCAATTCAGTGGGTTGTTTAAAAACACAGTTACTTTAAATGAAAAATTAAGTGGATAGCCTTCGTCTTGCGTATAGCTTAATGAATACACTGGTTCTGGCACTTCATGTTTAGCACTGCTTTGGGGAAGAAGCAGGGCCTTTAAAATACTTCAGTGCTTCCCAAATGTCAGTCTGGCCATGAATTTGCTAAGTTATTGGTATCGGAGGTACTTCAATTCTGCTCTCGCTATGCTGTGCTGCAGATCCCGCAATTAAGCAGAGCTGCCTTGGGCCTGCCGGTAGGAGAGGGGCAGACCTTTTCCAGCCTCTTGGTGCCAGCCAGGCCTTCCCCGACCTCACTCTTCTGGGCGAGCATTAGGGGCTGTAAGCAGCAGACTGCAGGTCTTCATACCCGCTTTGCAGTGTATTGCACAAGAAAATGACTCCTAGTACCTACCTGCACTCCCACTTGAAATGTCACATGCATGATTATGTATACTAAATAGAGAGGTTAGTCTAATAAAAATATGGTAGCTCAATAACTTTGGATGGTCATCATCTTGAAGCTGGTTACAAATGCTGTGGAATATATGGTTTGTTTCAAGCAGTTACAGACTAAGCAGTGTCTTCCGTTAATGTACCCATGACAAATTTCAAAGCCTGTAACGTTAATGTTAGGTAAATTCAGTCCAGTCCTGGTATGTCTTTATGTTTTTAAGTGATAGCCATCATTGCCCTCGCAAATTTTTTATAAACCTGAAAATCTGTAAACCAATGTAAAGTACATTTGACCAAGGAAGGCATCGCATATTTGTGAATAGGATCTGTACTAGTGCAACTGTTGAGTGCTGTAGAATTAATTTCCAGTGGCATGTATGTTCCAATTAAACAGCTTCACTAGGTCTGCACCAGTACAGATACTGCATGCTGTAGATTGAAGTTTGCAGCAAAGCATGTCTTGCATTCTCCCAGCAAAAGTGCTTTGTTAGTATAGACTTTGCATGTTGAAGTGCTAAACAAAGACATAGCATGTCTCAGTGAAAGAGCCACCAGCTTATCTAATGTGCATGTTCACAGTAAGAGATCTGTAACACCAGGTTAATTTTACATTATAGTATTGAAGTGCAACAGGAGACACTTGGAAGTTGCACTGGAAATCATACATTAGTAGATGGTATCTTTAACATATGTATAGTTAGTCTCGACATTTTTCCAGCACACATTTTTCTGGCATAGCAATGATCTTGGCTCAACTTCTGATCCTGTGTGCTGCTGTAATAGAAATATTAGTAACAACTTCAGGAGAGAGGCTGCTTTTCTGCTGCAAGAAAAGAAAGAAAACTAAATATAATTTAGAAGGTCAATTTGTCTGTCATTTGCAAGCATCTTCTGTTCACTGTACCAGTCCTCATCTGTTTTCTGTAATGAAAGGATGATGCAGACTTACCAAGCAGTTAACATAATAATACGTCATAACCAGATGGGGGTGAGAGAGTGTTGCTGCTTTCTGTGTGGTGGTGAAGCCCTGGCTCCCCCGACTTCAGCAGGGTTCTTCTAGGCACTGACTTGGGTAGAGCTAGAATTTCACCACAGAAGCTAAAGCTGTAACAGGAAATTTAGGCTCTGTACAGCACGACCCAAGTAGGAACTCAGAAATGGTGGTGCTTTCTTGCCCCCTCATCAGCCTGGGGATCAGAGCAGTTCCTGGAGTCTGGGGGACCTTTGTTGAGACACCCCCTCTGCCTGACTCAGAGCAAAGAGTGGCACTACCGACTCTGGGATTTCAGAGGAGTGTCGTAGCCCCTTGGATGTAAGGCTTCAAGCGCTGAAAAACGACGTGCATTTGGACTAGCAAAGCCCTCTGTCTTTCCAAACATGTTATTATCAAATAGTTCAGTAGAATCAAGATAATTAGCAAAGGTCTGACATTACATTTACTGGTTAGTGTGATTCATTCACTGACTTCTGTTCCCCCCCAGATTCATAAGTTAAGAGCATGCCCCGAGTGCTACCTTTGAGTAGGCTAAAACAAGAGTTTAAAGCAGCCAGCTCCTTTTTTGACTGTGATTCTGTGTAGTACTATATGCAGAAAAAAGTAAGTGAGCCAGTGAAATGTATTTATAGGGCCCCATGCAGAGGTCAGTTATACAGCCTTCATCGTACCCGTATGTTGGCAACTTAGTGCAAGGGCCAAAAGATGATGTATGAGTGGAAGCCTACTTACAGAAGCTACAAAATAGTATTGCTGATGCTTACCTCTCCTGGCACCTTTTAGTATCTAAATTATATTTACTTTAGCTTCGTTACATTCACTCCCTTTTTAGTTGGATTCTGTTACACAGATTTGCAGCTGTGACACGATTCTTTGTACTGTACCTCTGTCATTTGTCCTTTCAAGTTGCAGCTAGATCAGCTGGGCATGTACATGCTCTGCTAAATCACCTTAACTTAGGCCATATCTTACTCCTTTTGGGGTGGGCCTTCCCTCGCAATAATGGAGGAAAGATGTGGAGGCAGGTGGCTTTTTCACACAAGTGAGCCTGACGCTTATTCCTATGGAATATGCCTGCCTTCTCTGTTTAACTTGCTGTTTGCTCTCAGCAGCATGGAAGTGTATCTACAAATATGTGAAAGGGTAAAAATAAGTTACATGCATCATAATTAAAAAAAAAAATCAAAATTTTACTTTCTGTGGAGTCCCATTTAGTAGCAAGCAAGTGCACCTCTATTTCAGCATTAAGACAACCCTGTCGTGCCCTCCTGTGACATTAGGGCTTTGTTTGGCGAACAGGAATTGCAAGGAAGGACACAGCAAAGGCGAAGGGATTGTGCCACAGAAAGCTCCCTGCAAGGGGAGGCAAAGTCCAGGTGGCCCAAGCCCAGCCTCCAGCTTGGTACCCACCTTTGGGGTTAGGGGCAGTGTGGGAAATCTCCACAGATTTGTTTTGGCTCCTTTGTAGGGAGCCTTCACAGATGTGCAGCCAGTTTGTCAGCCGGAGCTGGGGATTGCTGCTGCTCCAGCACTGATGGAAAATTCTACTTTATTTGATGGATTTGAAATAATTTCCTTCTCTTTTTTTTTATTTATTAGTGTATTTCACCTTTCAATGATGATTTACTTCTTATGCTAACAAGTGTTAGAGGAGGTAGTGTATCACGCACATTTTAGTCTTGCATCATGCCACATTTAGGGAGAATAACTCTTCCACATAGAAGCTCCATCTCACTTGGCAAGCAGTGTCCACCACTGGCTATGAAAAAATAAATATCTACTACCAGCAACATACCAGAAAATACAGCTGCTAACAGCTGGAACAAGTATGAAGATGTAAATTATCTTCCTTGTTCACACTGATACCAGTACCTTTTACTTTCATGTAAACACTCTCTTAACATGAGATACTGTATCAGCCAACAAACATCAAGCTTTCCCTGCAAGTTTGAATGACTGATTTTCCCCACAGTGCTTGGCACAACAGAAAATTCTCCATGTTTCAGTGATCTGTGGAGAAAATAGGTTAACACTGAAAAGCCACTTAGCCGTAACAGCTGGAGTAGGAGGCAACAGCAAAATCAGTTAATGCAAAGCAATCCAAAAAATCCCAAGCGATTAAATAGGACAATTTAATACCAGAATGAAGTCAAACTGTAGTTAAATATACACACCGACACACACACACACTTGCATACATATATATATTTTTTTCTATATATATAAAAAATTAATAAAATCGGAAAAAAATAGTGCCTGGAAATTAGTGTATCCTTCCAATTGTGTTCTGTCTCAGATTTCTACTGTCCCCTCCTTGCGCTTCCAACTGTTTATGGTGTCAGGAACACATTGCCCTCTCGTCATTTCTCTGGGAGTTGGCTTCTTTTGCATTGGAGGTTATAGTGAGAAATCATTTTGATTTTTGCTCCCTTTAAAGCTTTTTGGAATAGAAGTGTTATATAGCTCCTCTTTGTTTTTTCAGAGTGAAAGAATTGAAAAAGGCCAAGGAACTTGAAGATACGCAGCAGCATCCCGTAGCAATGTGACATTGCTTTTCAGACTGTTTTCATTTTCTGTTTTTAGCAGAGACATGCAACAACAACAAAAATACCCACTGCAGTTCTGGAAATATCAGCTGCAGGATTTTAACAGTAATGTTTTGGTCATTGCATTTGCACTTTCATGGACAACTTTTAATTTGTTCAGCAAGACATCTTGGAACTCAATCTTCTGTTGGATCATGGGGAAAAAAGACACCAGGAAGAAATTGTGAGTTGCTTCATTCTCCAAGAAGGAAGAAGCGATTAATTATCCTTTTCATATAGGGCTGTATTAAACAACATGTGGAACTGTACAAATACTATACCAAAAATATTGTTAAGGGAAGGTGGGAATGCACAAGCAACACAAGAATGCTGTTCCTGCACCTGTCAGTCATCTCCAAGAAACTGAAGCTTTTGGGAGTCTCAGTGGAGGGGCTTAGATCAGTACATCTTTATTGGGTCCATGCATCCTCATTTCCTTCGCACTTCTGTCCTTCGTGTTTTATTTAAATCTCTACAGCACACTTAATGCAACTTTTTAAATCTGCAGGTTTTTAATACATCCCGTGGGAATTTACAGAAGGGGTTGGTGTATGAGATAAACGGGTAATGCATGAGAAATGGAGAGAGCAGCTTAAGCAAGTTTTAAAAAGTTTCTTTTTGATATTTTTACTAGAACCTGCAAATCAATTGTCATGTACTTTTTTTCTCATACTCAGCACTTTATTTTCTAGCCTTACTTTCATGTACTATTATTTTAATTAAGTTCTTAATTTGTAAGACATGTAGCTTTTTATGTTAAGTGACTGTCAAACCTCTTGTCCTTTTGTAGAGTCGCATACATATGTTGCCTGGACATTTTATACCACCTAAAGATCAGAGTGGTGCTGCATTCTGGCCAGTAAATTTCTTATTTTGGCTATTTCATCAAAATCTGGGCAGTTTCTGTATATATAGAAGGTAGAAATGGAAAATGAGAAAAAATATTTGAAAGGGAATATATTGATTAATTACTAAATATTTTATTCACAAAGGGTCAATAACTTGGCAAGATAAAATTATTATTTGTATAGTTTTGTCTGAATGAACGAGAAGAGTGTGGATGTATTGTTTGTACATACTGTATATATTAAAACAAAGAGATATGTGCATGAACTCAAGAAAAAGAAATGAAAAAAAGCAAAGCATTAGTGGCTATGGTCTGTAAAATGAAACAAAAACTTTATTTCACTATAAGAAACTTTATTTTAAATGTTCTTTAGAAGAACATTTTTGCTAAAGCATGACTAAATGGCAAAAAAAAGAGCTACTGTATTTAGACTTAGGAAAAAAAAAGGCAGAGCAACATTACTTAAAAAAAAAAAAAAAAAAAAAAAAGATGTTTACATTTGATTTTGGCTACCAGGAGTTTGGTTTGGTTGAATTTCCTTTATTTATTCCTTCCTTCTCCCCCCCCCCTTTCTTTTTTTTTTCTTTTTTTTTTTTTTGCCAATGGTGCCAAGTAATGCGAATGCTAATATTGCTTAAGAAAATTAAGTTACTTTTGCAGAGCAGATAATCATAAGAGTACAAAAACCGTATCTAGCTTAACACCATACACTCACTCCAATAAAGAACACTTAGAATGAATATAAAATGAAAAAAAATAGTATGAAAGTAGAAAATATGTTTCACATTTTCATATCTCCTGCTGGAAGTCAGAAAATGTAATAAAAATTGCACAAAAAAAGGGAAAACTTAAAAAAGATGCAAACTGATCTTGTAGGGGTGTCATGGTATATTGCTATTTCCACATAGTGAGGAGCCAAAGAAATTAGATTTTTTAAAATTGAAATAATAATTTAAAACTGTCATGAAGTGTTGACAATAGGAGCCAGGGTCTGATCTTAATTATGCAGGAATGTAAAGGAAGTAACTCCTGAAGTCCATGTTGTTACTGTGGATTACATATATGTGTCTGAGATCAGAAACTGCTCCTGTGTGTTTGTGCTGCTAGTGGCAGTTTAAAATTTCTGAATGGACTGGTGTAAATTTGAGATTGTTAGTTTTGGAATAGTTGTTCTTACTTGATCCCGGCCACCAACTGCAATGTTTAAACGCAAGGCTTGTTGTGAAGCCTAAAAATATTCACATGTGAGAAGCTTTTAAACTGGTGTCTTTAAAAGAGGAGTAAAAACAAAGATTGTGGCAAAAAAACTGGGGTCAGTGCTCTTGGTGCCTTTTCTATAATTGTACCTGTTTTTAATTACTTCTTTTCACTGCCAGCATTGAATTACAGTAGATGTGCTATAGCTCATTATCAGAATTCTCTTGTACATTTGTGAACTGCTGCTTTATGATCTGATTCTAAATTGGAAAAAAAAAAAAAGGAAAAATGAAGAAAGAATGGCCTGGCTCTCACATTGTGGCTGTGGGCAGCCTCATAGCCTCAATTTATTGTATTGAATTGGGACTTAAAACATAAAATATTCCACACACACAAAAATGGAACAGGAACCGCAGAAGAATCTCCTTTGGAATGAACTGGAATGCTCTGTATTACTACTGGAAGAACTTTGACATTTTGAAATCGAAATGTTGCTCCCATTAACCAGTATGTGACAATATAGAATTGATCTTTTCCTAGCAAGAGTAATGACCTCAGTGGAAGTATTTTAACCCCCTATATTTATACAAAATGATTCAGTAATATACAGAGCTATTTCCAATTACTCTTCCAGATCCATGGGCCTGGTGGTGTATCTACTAATCTAGATCCTGCTTCAGCCAAACATTTTAAGCATGTACTTACTGTTAAACATGCAAGCAGTTCCATAAGATCAACAGAACTACTTGCATGCTTGAAGTTAAGTATAGCTTCTAAGTGCTTTGTTGTGTCGGGTCATTACCCTTCAGTGCATCACTGGTGAGTTAAAAAGATTCCCACTGAAGTGAAGTGATTCTGCTCACCCTTTTCTTGATTGTGGAACTTTCATTTTCACAGAAGATATGTAAGTGCAGCTTTCTGGGAAAATCCACATTCCCGAGTGCCAGGAGCCAGATCTGTCTTCTGGTAATGGAATTGCTCCTTTGTGAAACACATTCAACAGCAGTAATACTGTGTGACAGAAATACAGAATATAACATGAACCCCCTCTCTGGTTGCACGCTTATGGCAGTTCCACACAGTAGTTGGTGCCCAATGGGGGGTCCCCAAGACTTGCATGTAAAACTAGTATAGATGTCTTCTCTTTTGTAAGTTTTATTTTTGTAACCGTGCATGTAAAGCATCACTGAATCAATGGATCTGTTGAAGAAATCAGCTGCTGGAACCATGCAAATGTTTTGAATTGCCCTTAAAATATGGAAAATGTTTTCTGAATGCTTTATATTCTTTCTGCTGTAAATTAAAAACAAAGAAAATTTCCCCATATGAAGTGTGGGCCTTTTTTTAAACACTCTCTCTTCCATTCTAGTTAAATAGAGCAACATATTCCTTTAGTCACTATTAATAACCTTAGGAAAAAAGTGTTTCTTTTACTACACAACCTGCTTGTAAATAATACCTAGTGTCTTGCTGGCTGTAATCAGAATGGTCCAAACTCTACCCTCTACCGGGTGTGCAGCATCCAGAGTGCAATGGGATTCGCTACACAGAACAGCACAGTCCCCAAATCTGCAGCCTTTTTTGCTTCTTATATTCCCGTATGTAACCTTCATCAGGTGTGTAAAGCAGCACATTGCGGAGGAACTCTCCTATTTTTCACGCAGTGAACTCTTCTAGGTCTTTGCTTCAAGGCACTGCTGCCCAAAGGTGCTCAGTAACTCCCCTGTGTGGCACTGCCTCCCCAGGCCTTTTCCAGGTTAGGACACAGCCGTGGAGCCCCATAACACCATTCTGCGCTGCCAGCTCGGGCCACAGGCACTGCAGGCGGCTCCCATGACTCACCGCCCAAGCTGGCAGCAGCCAGACAAAACATTGAAGACACCAGCCATGTTTTCTGTTTCTTCCCCTGCAGTCCTCACCCCTTGAAGAAACTTTTCTTTTTGAGTGTTGTCTTCACTTTTACAGCAGAAAGGAAAACTGACAACATCCCAAACATTGGGCACCCATTCTCTCTAAGCTTCAGATTACAAGTTTTGCCAAGATGACTACAACTACACAAAAACACTAAAAAGCCAATTGTGTTTTTAAAAAAAAATACAAGGACAAGTTCTGCCTAGCTGCGGCTCACTGGAAGCAGGCTTGTTTGGCAGAAATTAATTTTCAAGGCAGTATAACACACTGTAATAGTTCTAATACTTGAAATGTTCTGTGAAATCATGTGACAGAATACTAGCTTAAAAAGAAAACAATAATTACTGGCAAAGTAACTCAAATTGGTTGAATTATTGTTTTGATTATGCACACAGGCATGATTTTATTTCCATCTTTGCTAATCCCTGTATCTGCAGTATGGGCAGCACCATTTGCTGTATGTACTCTCAAAATGCTGATGAGAGCAAAACAGTCATTTTACCTTTTTGTAGTATAACAAGTTTTCTACAACACCCAGAAAATTTTTTGCATGCTTGTTATCTTTTAATGAAATAAAAATGAAGAAAAAAAAAAGTAGTAGCAGGAACAGGAAAGTATTGAGAAACATTTGACCAACTCTTAATCGGCCCCAATTCTAAGTTTTCTAACTCAAAGCAGCTATAGCTCATAGTGCATATCTGGCAGATATGGAATCGTCTACAAACTGCTAGCTTGTCTGAGGTCAAATTATTTTCAGTACCTCTTCAGTTAAAAAAAAAAAAAAATCACTTTAGAACAGGGCTCATGTCTGGGCTTTCCATGAGAAATCATGCACGCCTGGTGGTAGAATCCAAAATCCTATGCTGCACACAGAATAGAGACTAATCATACTAAAATTCATGAGGCCTTCGGATGTCCAGACCTAAGAGGGTCACATTTAATAACAGAAATATTAATAACAGATACATAAGTTACATGAACCAACCCTCAGTAATGCAAGTAATTGTATCTGACTATGAAGTTAGCCTACCAGGGAAAAATACTTTTAATAAATTGATCATCTCTTTTGTGAAAGACTATGTCAGTACTATCATAAGTTCTTCCAATACCCATGACTGCAACAGAAGACTAGGTTTAATTAAGAGAGTTTTTTCTGGCTTACAGTGAAACAAGCTTAAATATGTTGCTCTTTAAGCATAAGTCTACATTGTTATTTAACTCCCCAAATTGTTCTCGAGCACGAGTGTCCATTTTGCATGCCTGTTAATTCATGGGTTCTCCTTCGCCATAAGCCAGCTAATTCTCTGAGAGATAAACCCAGGTGTACTTCTGGACATAGTTCACTCCAGGACCCATTCACAGTAGACAACAGGGTAAGACGAGCCTGGACTTGGTACCCTGTGCAAGCATGCAAACTATACTGGGAGGCCTTGTGCTCTTGAGCACCCTCTGCTTACCCTTAGGTCATGCAAGGCATGCACTCAGTTTGGTATGATTAAAAATCATAACTGGCAGGCTACACCATACACACACTATATAAGAACAAGGATATCTTAAAATCACCACAGGGACCCAGCAGAATCAGGCCAAGTGTTTGTTAGGCAACCGATATAATTGCACCAATTCACTTCAGAGGGTCCTGCCCCTGAGAACTAGGGATACGCACTGCACTACTTGCCTGGGAGTGTGATTCACTCTTAAAGTCATGGATACATTTAGCATGGTAGATGTAGCTTAAGCATCACCATGCAGAGGCATACAGCTGACAGCCAGCTTGCCATTAAACCAGGGAAATGTTTACTCTATTTTCAGAAAGCACATGGAGAAGACTTACCACTCAAAGGAACTGAGACTCTTTCAGTATGCTGAAATCCAGATAACAAAGTAACTTCAGCTGTAGAAAAGCTCACACAGACTTGAGGAGGCATACCATAATGACAGCAGTAACATGTCCCTTTAATATATACCAAACAGTGTAGGTGTGTCCCTGCTATTACACAAGCATAGAAGCTGTGCAGAGGAAAGGGCTGTGTCCCTCGTATGCCAGGCAAAACTGCCCAGAAACTGCCTGCCTCAGTACACCCTGGTACCTGGACAAGCTGGACTTCCGCACGTGCCTTGCCCCTCCCCAATAGTCAGGAAAAACCTCGCTACCAAGCATGGCCCTGCAACAGCTGTGGATTACAGCCTCTCTGGAGCCTCCTTGTCTATTACACGGTAGCAGTAAGCATTACACAACGTCTACCTGGAAAACTAAGGACCTAGCACAGTTCACTGATGCTGGCTGAGTACAGGTTGTATAGCCTGGACAAAAGCATATGTACATCCGGCCTGATACATAAAGCATTAGTGCCCAAGCCCTCTGTGTGTGTGTGTATACACACACACAGATATATATATATATATAAATGTATTTAAAAAATATATATATATATGTGCAGGCACACATGCATGCATATTCTCCCCTATCAAATATAAAGGCAGTCTCTCTCTCTCTCTCTCTCTCTCTCTCTCACACACACACACACACACACACAGTTCCTAACCTAGTTGCTGCCTGTCCTCTTCATTACCTCACTCTCTTTCACTGATGCACTGATGATCACAGTGTGGCAGACTGTCTGCAAAAGATAAACATCCCAGCTCTAGCCAGGAACTGTGAGTCCAGCCATTTCCAGGCAGCTTTTATTGTCAAAGGTGGCTCCCACACACTTATTTTCCCTCTTCCTTTTTTGCACCGCACTGAAGCAAACATCACAGTGCTTATAATGCTAGGCAGTTCCCACCTGCCACAGAATGGGTGCAGGTTTTCCCTGCAACAGGCATTTGTCTGTCACACACAGGCTGGTATAAGGGACAATGTGCAGACTGCTCAGCAAGCTAGGTATGCCTGCTGAGGGCAGCCTATCAATTACTGCAGCCTGTTCTCCACGAGGGGGGGAGGGGGGGGTGACACACGGGACACTCATATTTGGGTCTCCCTGGTAGCACAGCTAAACAGTTCAGAGGGCTTTGCACAAGCGCCCCCCCCCCCCATGCACAAGTCCTTGTGGTCTCTGTATGGCGGGCATACCCACTTCACAGGCACAGCCCACGCTGAGGCCCCTGTCAACGCCTGCTCCAAGCCCGCGCGCCACGCAGCCTGGCACCAGCACACCCCACAGATCGCCGATCCCGCCAGGCGTTGCAATCATGCAACTGGACCCGGGCACCCCCGGGCACTGCAGGGCTGAACCAGCTGGGGGG
>NW_020450949.1:184453-189131 GCF_003343035.1 Apteryx rowi | reverse complement strand
GGGCTCGTGGGGGCGGCTGTGCTTCGAGCCGCGAGAGGTGCCGCGGCGGCCGGGAGCAGCGGGCTGAGCCGTCACCTGCCCGGGTGCTAGGGCGTTCGGCTTCTGCTTGGGGTGGGCTGTCCCGTCCTGGTGTCTTTGGGGTAGTCTAAGCGGGCTTCTCTCAATTCTGCGCGTCTGTTTTAAAGCACTACCCTGGTAGCTAACGAATTGAGAGAAAGTTTCTTGCTGAATCCCGTTTTGTTGTTATGTTTGAAGCCTCTGCTCTCAGGATAGAGGTGTATTTCCAAGACTGTCTAGTCTCGGATTAGCAATGAAAGAGTATAAATGGGCAACCTAAATGTCAAGATGCAGGAGCAGTTACATTGTCATGTGTGTGTGCTGCTCATATCAGTCACTGTGGACTTCCTGGTTTGCTCTTTGTGCATGTGTACATTTGTTCCCTTTAAATGCAAATTTAAGTTAAATGTATAAACACAGCCAATAATTCAACTTCATCTCTTTGTATATCAGGGTACACTGTGTCTGAGGCAGAATGGATGAAAATATAGAAGAGCAAATTGAGTACAGATAATCCTAGAGAAAGGCAACAAAAAGTCATTAAAGCAATGAAGAGGGCATGAGAAATGCATAGAGAGGCTCTTGGTTCAGTTACAAAGATGCAAAATGTTGCAGCTGGTAAAAGGAACTAAGCTGCCTGACTTTAGGAATTAAAAGCTGACCAGAAGTAAATTACTGAATGCTTTTTCTCATTGTGCTTTCTCTGGCTCCATGCCAACTGTTTCAAAAGAAACAGATAACTAATGAAAGAGCACATAAATACAGAAACTTAATGGTTATTCTAACTAATTTTTTTGAAAGCTAGTGAGTCTTGAAGCTTAGTATTTGCATTCTTGCTGAAGAAAAAACACCCCTGAACCCAAGCTCTTCAATGTTTGAGCTCTATGAGCCATTTTAGGAGCTGGTATATGCCTTATTACAAGTTGCATTATTAGCCAGCTACTGCTATCTTTTAGCACTTCAAGCAATTAATTCATTGGCAAGAGGTTTGGGGCATGGCTTGATTTACACCTAAGGTCAGCTGTTAAAACCTCATTTCTCCCATGGGAAAAGAAACTGCCCAATACTTCTTCCAAGGATTCAAGCTCCCTGTTTTCAGGAATGGCAGATAATTTCTAAGCTTAAGCTTATCAACTTTATATGTATATAAAATAATATAGAATAATGATAAGTTTCCTTACTGCAGGTCAGCAAGTGGCCCTGGAAGCTCAAATGTTGCTGCTGGCAGTAATCGTCGTCTTCAGCAAACACAACACCAAGTAGATGAGGTAAAGGTCTAGTCTGATAGCAGTGTAATAATTCCATCTCTTTCAGAAAACCTGACAAGCAAAATAGATAAGCTTTGGCCAAGCAGTTATTGTTCTGTTACATGAAAAGGAAGCCTAGTATCATTCAGCTTTCTTTATTATACTTGTGTCATTTTGAGTCTTGGAAAGGTTTTAAAAAAAAAAAAATGGGGGGGGGAGGCAGGGAGCAAAAACTTCATTCTGCTGTTCTGCTGGAGTGGGAAGAAGTTACCAGTGTCCAAAGGTTAGCTGCAAACTCGGTGTTTGAGGATTGGGTGCGAGTTAAAAATAGTACTCTTGGTTCTTACAGAGAAAAAAAACTTTCTTCTCCTCAGTGGCAAAAAAGGCTGATCTTCTCCAAATAAGACATGCCCAAATTTCTGGGGAATCCAAAAGCCATTGCTGGTTAAGAGCAGCTTTATCTGCTTGAACAGGATAGCACTTAAAATGAGTTGAATGTCAAAAATATTTTGTCAGTCATGTTAAAATGCCTCAACTCCTTCTGAAGTAGGTCGTAAATTATTTCCCAGGTTTCAGGGAATACCAGCACAACTTAGAGAACTTGTCTGCAATACTGACACTTGAAAGTAGGTATTAGGAACTTCCAGTGGTATGTGAATTTCACATTTTCACTTAAGCTCATTATTGGATCTTCTAAAAGGCAATTGCTCCTACTCCTTAGAGAAGACCATTAAAAATATTATGTATTAGGATCTGTTACCTGCAAGGAATCTCTCCAATAGTGATACAGTTTATATACTTACTGTAAGTGTTAAATTGATGTAGGTGGTTGACATCATGAGAGTGAATGTGGACAAGGTATTGGAACGAGATCAGAAGCTGTCAGAGTTGGATGACCGTGCTGATGCACTGCAAGCAGGAGCTTCCCAGTTTGAGACCAGTGCAGCCAAGCTGAAAAGAAAGTATTGGTGGAAGAACTGTAAGGTAACCGTGGCTTGAATACTTACAATATTCAGTATCACAATTAACAGTATTATAGGCAGTATCTCAAAAGGCAGAAGTAAAAGTGACTCCAGCCAATGTTAAGTTATAGCATTTAGTTTTACCACATATACTATAGTGCTTATGTGAAGTGACTAAAATCTGAATTACCAGCTCTGCTGCTTAACACAAGACCTTGTCTAAGATAGAAATGGCCAAAGGGAACCATTACAGTAATCTGAAGCAGTGGGCAACAGGTGAGAAAAGACCAGAAATATGTAGGTTGAGCTAACCTGCATGGAAGTATTACAAAGCAGAAGGAGCTCACTCGGTCTTCTACAGCTTCTGGCAAATGTTGGAACCTTCTTTGGTGAGCCACAAAGTAGAAAATGTGAGGTAGGATAGGAGTAAAAAAAGGTGTTTAATAGGTTTCTTTTTACTCCTGTTCGATAGTCACCTTAGACAGGCTCTGCACAGAGGCATCATGGAAGAGAGCTTGTTGGTCTACTTCGGTTGCCAGTGTGCACAGCCTACCATTTCTGAGTGGTAATGCTCAATCAAGATTGTTTGCTGCAAAAGTTGTACTTACCATGTTATTCTAGCACACAGTGCAAGAGTACCTAGCAATGGCTGCTTCTCCCCCTTCCCTCAGTACCTAAAAGTCTGTTAATGCTGCTGCATAGTCTTGTAGTAAGTGTGTTGTGGCTTTTTTCACAGATGTGGGCAATATTGATAGCTGTTGTTCTCATTATCATCATCATCATAATTGGTAAGTTTCACCGAAATGGGGATTTCTTGTAAGAGTTGCAGTGGATGGGATTAATAAACTGACTGTTAGAGTTTAGTAAAGCCAGGGTACTCAGATGGAAGGTACATATAACATTAACTTGAAATAGCAGTGACTGCTTAAACTATTGTTTAGTTTACTGCAGTGAGTGGTAAACTGCTGAGGGAGCTCTAATAGCTGAATCTTGAACACCTGTGCAATATAGATTGGAAAAGAGGTGAAACTGAGATTCCCAAGGACTTACCAACCATGAACAACTTCTTATAGCTGCATATTGCAGAAGTATAAATACCGTATGCCTCCTGTGTCTGAGAACTATATTTCCAATTGTCTCAGTTTCTTAATCTTGCTTAGATCAGTCTTCAACATGGTAGGTCCAAGTGCACTGCTGTATCTAGGCTTTTTTCAAAAAGTAGAGACTGCACTGCTGTTGGGTGAAATGGTATGGAAGTTGAGTTGGAATAGCAAGCCAGGGAGCATACAACTTGCCCTCTTCATTTTGATTTCTAATGTAGCCCTTAAATATTTCTTGGGAGAATGAAGTTTAAGTTGGTGCTGTAATACAGTAACAAACACTAGTAATTAGCAACAGTTGTGAACTTAGGTGAGAAATACTGATGCAAACAAAAGAAAACTAAAGGTAGGAAAAACAACATGGGAAACTCTTCAGTCCCTCTCTACCTGTCTCTAGTATCTTAAGTTCTTAAAATACAGGATTGTTATGGTGGAGGGCTGAAGGAGACATGTCCCTCTTCCAACTTTTTTCTTTTTTGTAGTCTGGAATGTATCTTCATGAGTTACAGGAAGAAACTCAAATCAACTGAAGATGTCTGTCTTCAGCCTCTCCACTTCAAACCTGCTGTATTTTCAGCCCATCTACTGCTGTTTAAAGCAAAATTATTTTGATTAGTGAAATGTTAACTTTACCTGGTTGCCTTAAGACACTCCTAATATAAATACTAACAAGCACAGCCCACAACTTGCACAGTGCCTTGATAAACTGGAGCATGGAGCTGATGAAGAGGATTTGGTTCCAGAGTTTCCAGACTTAACACTATAATCAGTTATAGACTTCCTAGAGTGGTATCAGATTTATACTTGATCTTCTTCACCTATCTGCCCTCCCTCAGTCCCATTTTGGCAGAGAGGGGGGTTGTTCCATCTACACTGTGAGGGAGCAGGAATCAAATCTGTGCCTTGCTGGGGGTGCCTTTGGCTTGCCTGCCTCTTCCCCCCTGCCCTGCCTTGCCTCAATTAAATGTGGTGATTTCTAGCTGTGGAAGAACCTGTTGGCCAACTAAGCACTCATGCCTGTCACTTACTTTCTGAATGTGCACAGACACCTTATTGGTGTGCATGCTCTGGGAGGGGGGGGGGGCACGTAGCTGGCTCCAGGGTGACTCAGTCACAGCTCCAGGTTCTCTCCGCACAGGGTTTCATTCTCCACGGGGTCGGGCTGCTCCGTGCCTTTCATCTAACCGGAGAAAAAGGCAGCTTAAAGCCCTTGTTTTTTCCTACTTGCCGGGGTCCCTATTTTCGGCCGGGCGAGACCCCGTGGCGGCAGGTGTGGCGGGCGGGGAGGTGGCCGCGCCCGCACGTGGCGGCG
>NW_020450949.1:179868-184020 GCF_003343035.1 Apteryx rowi | reverse complement strand
TGCGGTCCGCCGCGGTCCGCCGGGCGCGGGCCTTCCTTCCCCACGGGAGCTGCCCAGACTGTCCCCGTGGGCTTCTCCTGGCAGAATTCTCACGAAGGTCTGTTCCTGCACGCTCTTAGTGGGTTAAAGGGGTTGACTTACCGCAAATTGATGGGGAAAGGTTATTAGAGAGTAAGCAAGCAAAACTAGAAATCTAGAAGAATCTGAAATAAAAGGTCTTTTCAACAGGGAAGGATGAGTTTGCTTGTCAGTTATGTACCTGTATTTTCTTGAAGTGGTGAGTATTTGTTTTTCCTGTAGAAGACTCACAAGATCCTCCTCCTCCTGTGTGGAAAATAAAAGGGTCTGAACTTGTTGCTGAGCCAGGCTGTGGTGTTCAATGTCTCTGTATTGCCAAATTTTACTGACCAGAGATGAACCTGAACAAACTTCAAGGCAGCAGCTCAGAACACAGTGTGAATTGGTCAGCAACTGCTACTGCTGGCACTGGAAATGATCAAAAGGAGGCCTTTAACCCTGCTAATTTAGGGAAGCAGGAAGATGGACATCAGGAAGATGCAAAGATGTATTGCAATACATGTATGGGAACAAACTCCAGTAGGAAACAGTTTAACGGACCAAAATCCAGTGGAACTGATCTCTGCAGTCATGAGCCAAATGGCAGCTCAGCTGGAAGTTTCAGGAGGCAAAGCAAAGTTAACAGGTAACTCTCAACAGCATATAGAGCTGACTGTCCTCTGTTGCTTCACAGGGACCTGCTGTACCTGTCATCCAAAGAGTTCTTCATAGGGCTCACTTCTTTCAGTAGACCAAGGAAGCTTACCTGAATCCCAAACTAATATTTGTAGTGGTCTCAGATGTAGATTAGATTGCTGCTACAGGATTCCTCATAAGCTGTTTGTCTAATTCTTAGATTGGCTGATCCAGATGCGTCATCAACCCTTTTGTGGCTTCTAAATATACTTAATCTAAAGACTGTATTTAACAGTATTACAGCAGAAATAACTTTAATAATACTTTTCCAGAATGTTCAAAAATTCCATGCAGCACTTCTAAAATAAATAAATAAAGCAGTTCAAAAGCAATCATTTGTGTGATGTTGAACTGACATGTAAAATTTGCACATTGTACTTCAACCTATTTAGTGACTTGTATGATAACATTATAATATTAAATAAAGAATGGCGAATGGACAAAAGCTAAAGTAACTGTGTTCATATCTCATTCTATAACTCTATAGGATTAGAATTGATCAGCATTTTGAGAATATTTACTGCTTATGTTTTAGCCAATGAGATAAGCAAAAATAAAGAGAGGGAAATTTTGCTTGTTAATAGCATTGCAGCTGTTGGTAAAGGGCTCTCTTACAAATATAATGAAGACTCCTAAATCACAGGAGGGATGAAATCTATGCATCAGGTGTATTTTGAGAACTTCACATTTCCTTGAAATGCTTATCATCAGATGCTGACTTCAAGGCTAGAAAGACTTACATGCATAAAGAATCAGAACCTGTGCATGGTTTTAATACCAGTGAGATTTAGAAGGTCTGGATTAAGTAGTGGCTTATTTTTAGTTGCTAGTATTGCTGAAGTGAACCTTGGAATCTTAGTCACTATTCATTCATTAGCTGGGATCAAGAGGTTCAATGTTATTAGATTTAAATTTCAAGGCATCTTAGCAAGCAGACTGGTTATCATGTGCCTTTGCCATTCATATCTTGTTGGAGTTGGAAAGGAAGAAGGTAGAGGAAAAGAGATTAAACAGAAGAGAAGTGAGAAAGGTACAAGAAAAAAATATAGTGAGCAAAATATAGTGAGCAAGCATTAGGACTCTTCCAGAGATTTTGTGAGGCCAAGCCCATAAAGTGGTAGTTTAGTGAGTAATTTTAATAAGTCATCAGAAAAATAATTCCTATACCAAGAGTCCCCAATAAAGTTTAACCTCTTTGTTTTTGTCCAGAGGACAGCTGAATTGGAGCCAGTCACACAGAGATATGATGATGATGATGATCCAAGAAATGAAAAGGTGTTTGCCTGAAGAAAAAAGGAGTTCCAGCAAGCCCAGTACTATCAGTGCTCTCAACTATGCCTTGCAGTGTGTCCAACAGGTCCAAGGTATGTGAGGGAAAAAATCCGGAGGTATAGAAACTATACAGCAGCTTGGTTTGAATAGACATGTCTGGCAACAAATAGCATTAAAACAAACTTTTTGAAATTGTGGGGCTTTTTAACATCACATTATCTTTTCTATTCAAATGCCTAGCTACTGCTTCCTTTTTTTTTTTTTCTTTTTTTTCCTCAGAGTCCAATTCCTAATAGGTGCTTACTAGTAACTTTCTGTATATGTTGAAAAAAATGCTTCCCTGTCCCAGATTCAAAACTTGTTGGATAGTCTGTATCTTATGCTGCTGTTTTCCATACAGATAACTAAGTAGCTTAATTGTTCTTTTGTCATCACACTCTGTCCTTTCCACTTCCTACTACTCATTTCCTGTAACATAAGTAGATCACTCCAGTGGTATAATCAGTATTTGTTTTTTCTTTCTCACTACACAGACCTTCCCCATCTCACCTTGGACCTCACCAAAAGGATGACAAAAGTATGAGACCTGCAAGGACTACTTTCAAAATTGTCTCTGTACTGACTTTATTGTGTTTGTTTTGCTTTTCTCTGTTTTTCAATTAGCAAACAGTGAATTTTTCCAAGCTGCAAATGACCGAAGAGTGTTTCAGACGGATGTGATCACATACAGCATAGATGAGCTGGTGGCAGTTGCATCTGAACACACTCCAAAAAACACTGTAAGAAATTCAATCAAGTAGTTCACTACTTGTTGTTTCACTCTGTATTTAATCGCCTTACATCTCTTTGTGGAAATAGAGTGTTGTAAAATTTAAAAAACCTTTAAGTTTTAGACAAACAGGTCTTTCTATTAGTAAAGGTAGATCAATGCCATAGCTTATGCATGCTGGATCAGGATACTCAACAGGAGTAAGTGAAGGAATGAGTATATTTCTTTTTTTCTCAGAAGCAACAGTTAGCTCTCTGAGAATCTTAGAGTTCTTCTGCAGCATAGTAATCTCCTGAGACAGGCTTAGCAATGTGTTTTCAAAGCTGCTCAAATCCATAGATGTGAGGGACTTGTCTTTAGTTTCTATTTGCACTCCTGGATTTTTTAATTTTTTTTTTCTTGATTTGCAGTATGTATCGTGCTCTCTGGCTCTGTTTGAAAGAAGGAGCGTTTCCTGAGATTAAGTAGTGTCAGACACCAAATCAGAAATACTGCAAATGCTTCTATTTGAGAAGTTCTCGGAATGTTTTTGTGTGTGAATACTGGTGAATCCTTCTGAAAATTGGGGAGAAATCCTTGTGGAATTATAACCAGTCATTCTGAAAAAAGGCATGCATCTTTGGCATCTGCTTCAGTTTTGATGTCGTGGTCTTAGTAGCATTTGTAGGTCATGAGTCTCCATGCTGCGGCACTGGAGGTTGTAATAGCTCTCACACAATTTTAATGGGACACTAACTTAAGAACATTTCTGAACCTCTGTTGTTGTTTGGGGGTGTTTTTCTTTTTTTCTTTTTTTCTTTTTTCTTTTTAATCTTTTCAATATTGCTACTATGTTTTGGGAGAGAATTGCCTTTAACAATGTCTTTTTTCCAGGACACCTTTGTGGCTGTGTTTTCCTTGCTTTCTGGGCGAATAGTGCATATTTCTGATCAGGCAGCATCCATTCTAAACTGTAAGAAAAAATTGTTGGCTTCTTCCCGATTTGTAGAGCTGCTTGTCCCTCAGGATGTTAGTGTGTTCTACACACACACTGATCAGTCCCACTTGCCGCTTTGGAACATAGAAAGTCAAACAGGTGGGACTTGGCAATGATCTTAATTGCTTTTATGTGTCTTTCTGTCTTTGCAGAATGAGGATAGAATGGTCATTCGTTTGAAATGCTTATGCTAGCAATGTACATAGGCCATACTTGTTCCTTTCTAGTTGAAAACTTGAGTAGCTATGTCTGGGGTCCCCTAGCAGCTTAACTGTTACTGGGGGTAAAAAAAAAAGACAGATCCTTCATTTTTATACAATTCACCTTACTCTTTCCAAATACTGCTGCTTAGGGGGTAAGTTTTTTTTTTTTTTTTTTTTTT
>NW_020450949.1:123072-179815 GCF_003343035.1 Apteryx rowi | reverse complement strand
CCCAATCATTATGTCAGTACATGTAGAAAATCCAAACACAGCATTATATCCTTCAAACTGATCCGGAAGCAAAACAGAGGAGGAGATTTTTTTTTTTTTTTTTTTTGTAAAGAAACAAAGGAGCTAATTGTCAGGTTAAAATGGTTTAATCTAGCTCTTACAGTTGCTTAGGTGCACTGTATAATTTGTGGTCCATTTGCAGCTTTCTGTGAACATAGCTCATTGAACATGAGTTTTAAGCTCATCAGCTATTTACTTAGCAAGGAGCCAGAAGGCAGCAAGTAGGAAGCAGAAAATTGAGCTTAAAGGCTAGCCTATATAAAGATGAGCCTTCAGTAAAAATATTGAAATGATATTGACTTCTCATGTCTAGCTGTAAAAAAAAAAAAAAAAATCATTCCATTCTGTCACTGTGTTGAATGTGACTAAATGGTGGCTTTTGAGCCGTATATTACTTGTGAGCAATCCAAGTGTAGCTGCCACGCCAAAGCTATGTCCTTTGTCCACCTAGCAGTGGTGCTGTTACAGCATCAGGGCTAGGAAGTCGAAATTTGTTGCTACAGAATGATGCGGGACATGAGGGGCTGCTGGCACTAATGTGCTGGGCGTTCCAGAACTTTGAAAGCCAGTCCTATGCCTTCCCAGCACAGCAGTGACACCCCTGTGGAGCTGTTGTTATCTTCTTGCTGTGGACTGTTACTGAACTTTCTCTCCCCTCAACTCTTGACTGTATATAGTTTTTGGTACATGGCTCATAAAGCCAGGAATTTTAGCCTTTCCTGTTCTCTGGTGATGCACTGGACATTTTCAGTATCATATGTCTCCTCTGAATTTAGTTCCAGGTCAGCCATTTCTCCAAGAGTGAGTGGGCTGGGGAAGAGAGAGAAATATTTGAAGTGGGAGCAGACTGTTGAACAGCTAGTTCAACAGCTAATATTGACCAGGTGGTGAGACTTCAGCCTTGCTCAGAAAGCCTGGAGAATGCCGAGTTTAAAATTCTTCTTTTTAAAATACTTCTGATAGGTGTGACCTTTTTTTTTTTAGGATATTAACTGATAATTTCAATGTATATTCTTCTTATTAGCTTCTCTGTATGAATATGCCCAGGTGAAATCCTTTTTCTGCAGGATCAGGCAAGTACACTATTATAGTCTTATGTTCCTGAGGGCTGGGCACAGGGAATGGTATTGGGCAGAAACAGTGTTGCATTGTTATGACTGACCAATATGAGCTCGTGAAACTCCATTACAAAATTGGCTTACTGTGTTTAATATAGGCATCCAGTAAAACATACAACCTGTCCTTTCACAGTGGGCATTCAGTTCACACATCTTTCCAGTGGTGGTGGTTAAACTTGCCTGGGAACAGAAGGAAAACTGTTCATACATGTTTCTTTTGGACCTCTCAGCTTCCTTCAGTACCACTGAGCAGGAGAGGAATGATCTTGTGAGAAAGTACTGTGCCTCTTTTTAAAATTTGAGAATGGAGGCAAAGAGTGTTTTGCTTAAACCTGCTCGGGAGTTTGTGACAGAGGTAGTAAGAGAAACTCAATCACCTAAGTCCCAATACAAGACCTTAATGATGAGATGGATGCCATGTATTGCTTTGTGCTTAGCTAATCTTAATGCTAAAAGAAGAAAAGATAAATAGATAGGCTTGTAATCTCCAGTGCACTTCTGGTCCAGATTGAGATGGTCTCTTGATTCCAGTAAGAACTATTTGCTTCTGAGCAGATATAATACATACTCCATCTATAATAGATCATTGATGCATTCATTTGTTTCAAAAACCCGAGCTCTAAAATCACCTTTCAGTCTCTTGAATTGTGTGAAGGCATTTGGAATAAATATATAGCAGGACAAATTTATGTGTTTTAAGCTGGGAGGGCTGTGTTTGTAGGATACATATACATTCTGCAATAGTTTCCATTTCTTCAGATTTTCATACAACATCTCTCCTTCCTTTATCTGACAGATTCTTTTGATTATGTGGGCTTCATGAATAAAAATATTTTTTCACAAGCACACACTGGACATACCTAAGACTTTTTTTTGTGTGTGTGTGGTTTACCCTCTTTCTGGTATGTCAAAATTCCATTTGTTTTATTTTTCCCCAAAGAGAGGAGCTGTCAAAAGTAGTTGTTACGACTCTAACCTCTCTCTAGAAACATTTTACTAAACTAAGTGTGGAATAGGAAAATAACTTGAGAGTGTGATAATGTCTGAAAAGTTATCTCAAATCTTTGTCAGATTTGACTAAGATACTGCAGTCCTAAGCTATACCAGCTGAAGAAGCACTTGTAGTAGAAACAGGGAAACGTTGATGCAGTGATTACAAAGCCCTGGTTAAGATCTCATCTAGAATGCTGTGTGCCATTACTGCTCACCCATGTTCTAGGAAGACAAACCCATACGGGAACTGGACAATCAAAGAATGACAATTATTTGTGAACTGAGGGTAGAAAAGTCGTGCTTATTTAGGTCAGTGAAACAAAACCTGAGAGGCGTAGAGTTCTTGCCTAGACATGGTACAGAGTAAACAGCAGACAGAAAAAGAATTATTTAACTTGAAGAACAGCACAAGATCAAATGAGTTGTTCTCATGAATACCTTTGGTCTGAGAACTAGAAGGTTTTTTTAACTGCTGGAGTAATGGCACTCTAGAACAGCCTTTCAATAGGAATATTGGAGGCAAAACACCTTCTTGGTTTTAAGGGGGATGAGATCAGTCTATTGTGGTGTGTTGACCTGCGATTGCAAGGGATTGTACTTAAGGCCTCAGGAGGTTCTTTCTGATCATCTGGGTCTGTGCATTCTGCATAATTTGCATATCTTCTCTGCACTGGGCTTTCAGCATTGGTGTAAAGCATCAGAGTCTTGGCACTGGTGCATTAATCCTTTTTACTTTTCCTCAGGTCTGGTAAAGATCAAGAGCAAGAAATGCGTTGTTACCCCTTTCGAATCACCCCGTACTTGGTCCATGTGTGCACTTCTGCCCACATGGATGCAGAATCCTGCTGTTTAGCTTTGGCTGAGAAAATTCACTCTGGATATGAAGGCAAGTCAGGAATGTCCAATAATAAACAAGCCAATAGGAAAATGCACAGTATATGAAAGTTAGCTGCTCTGATGAGAATTTGTGCTTGGGTAGTCTCACGCATGTAAGTTCTAGTTTGTGTGTGTGTGTGCGCGCACACACGCATATATAGTATATATGTGCCTTCTTCCCTGGGTCCCAAAACATTTGACCCCTTCCCACAATTTGTTTTTTTGGGGGAGGCGGTGGGGGCGGTAAGTGGGAGAAATCTGTATTGCCTAATAGTTTGTAATGTTTCTTTGTGTTACTAGTCAGAAAGCAGTGAATAATTCAAAAGTTCAGGAGCCCATAATAGAGTATCGTGAGCAAAAGTAACAGTTGGATTTTTTTTTTTGTCTTAATAATGCATATTTTGTGTTTCAGTAATTATATCTTTTTTGACTAGCTCCTCGAATTCCTATGGAAAAAAGAATCTTCACCACCACTCACACCCCAGGATGTGTTTTTCTTGAGATAGATGACAGGTGAGATTTGGGTCTTAAGTACTGTGAGCTATGTGTGGAGAGGTAGTAAAAAGTTCTTTGGTCATGCAGCTGGAGACACAAGTAAAGCAGATGAACTATGCAATTTGCAATAGTTACTTTAATAGAGTTGTTTGTTACTAATTTTCAGTAATTCTTTGTGTTAGTCTGCTCATTGAAAAACATCTAGAGTTCCAAGGAGATAATCTCCTTTGCTAGCAAAAAATGTGAAACTAAATTGAACTACAGTCAGCTTCTATTATACAAGGTGATGGGGACCTGTGATAATCAGGATAGTGGAAAGAAACATCATACAAAGCTCTGGGGATCACAGTGCAGAGATAGAGCAGGACTGAGCCACATCAAATGAATTTGGCCAGACTAAAGCTGTCTCCTGAAAAAACACAGTAGTGTTTTTTCAACACGCTTGGCAGCAACCACATCAGGTTTCTTACTGACATTTTGCTTGTGACCTCTTTCTTCATGATCCCGGTTCTTCTTTTTCATACACAGTAAGCACAAAACTGCTTGTGACTATGAAAAATCTGTTTTATCTCCAGGCTCAGAAGTGTTTGTTATCATTGGTATTTGTATGTTTACACTGCACTGACGAATGGGTTAGAAAATGTTCTGTAGCCTTAGATTATGCCATCATAGATCATATCTGTGGACTTCACTGCCAAGCAAAGGGTTAAGGATATTCAAGACTATATTGTAATCAACGATAATGTATTTGGTTTTCAGAGCAGTGCCTCTGTTGGGTTACTTACCTCAAGATTTAATTGGAACATCCATACTGATGTATCTGCACCCAGAAGATCGTCCTTTGATGATTGCTATTCATCAGAAAAGTAAGTACAGATGACTGACTTACCACAAACTTCTACTGTTTTTTAACATTTTTCCATTATCATATTGCTTGCCATGTGACTGATCTGCCACCTAGACAAAAATAAATGAACTAAAGCAACGAGTTTGAGATCAAAGCAAATTCTAAATCAGAGTTTTAAAGAACCCCAGTCGTTAGTGTTTGTGCTTCCACTGCTGTGTCATAATGTAAACTAAACCTTGTCTCTGTGGGTTTTTTTGTTGTTGTTGTTTTTGTTTTTTTGTTCAGTCCTGAAGTTTGCTGGCCAGCCCCCTTTTGAACATTCACCTATTAGATTTTGTACTCAAAATGGAGATTATGTCATACTGGATACCAGCTGGTCCAGTTTTGTGAATCCGTGGAGCAGGAAAGTAGTGTTCATCATTGGCCGACACAAAGTCCGAACGTAAGTCAGTTGAAGAATTGAACTGTTTAGGTGCTCTTCACTGAATATTCTATAGAACAAAACATAGTCTCAGTACTGAACTAGAGCCATTATTTTGCTAGTGCAGTCTGGGACAACAGTCTGGCATCTGTCTTGCAGCCAATTCCTTCAGAAAAACACTAGTTTGGTTTACTCAGTATGAAAATGATTAAATCGCTCCCAAGTAAAAGTCAAAGTCAACTTTCTTTTCCTTTACTTTAAGCATATGTTTGTACACATGGTTAATGTTCAAATACTGTGCCAATGGACATGTCTAAACCAAAATATCGGTCTTAGACCAGCTAAGTAAAAGCTGAAAAGGAATGCAAAAAGTAGAATTAAAGAATCATTACAGACACACAGCCAAAGTTGCCTTCTGGCTTGTCTTCTTTTGGGACATTCATTTTAAGTTGGAAACTACTTAGATTCTGTATAGTCTCTTCTAAAAAATGGAATTAGTATTGGATGTGCAAGTTAGTCTTCATTTTTCAGGTGTTTCCCTTCAGTTCCCAAGAGATTTGGAAATATGGCTGCCTGCTACCTCCCTCTTATCTGGTTTCTCTTATAGAAAATGTCCTCTGGGATGTATTTTAATTTGGCAAAATGATCTTTCATTCAAGATTTTCTGGGGTGTAAATTTGCCTTACTAGTGAAGGAGACAGAGGGGTAGATGCTTGTCAACCTTTACTGATGCCACTGTGCTGGTATACTGGCTTCCCTGAATCCTGGGGCTTCACATGAAGCACTGCTCTTGTATCACAGTCCCACTACCCTAACAGTGCTGTTTGTGGAACGGATGTCATCCCTCTGTGTTGATTCAGGGAACCAAATCCCAGTGGAGAACACAATTGCGGAGCAAATGATTTGCTTTGCTGTAGCTTGATTCCGATTACTTTAGAGGAAGGTACAGTAGCTGTTTTTTTAAGACCTTGTCTTCAAAAGAGCATTATATTATTAAGAAATGGGAACTCAAGTATTTATATTTAAAATATAAATGGAACATAAGTCCAATAAATACAAGGGAAGAGAGAGAGGAAGAAAAATATATGCGCTTTCGTATGACATTTTCTCAGATCTTAGATGTGAACTTAGGGACATAAGAAATGTCTGAGTAGGTTAGGCAAATGATCCATGTCATTTAGTCTCCAACAGTGGCAAAGGAAGACGCTGTTTAGGGAGAGTACGCAGTTTGCAGTCTGTTCCTCTAAGACAACATGCAAAACTGTTGTATTAGGGATGCTAAATGGTGCATCCTGTCTAGTCCTTTGGGTATTGCTTTGGAGGTGGTGGAAACCTTTGAAAACGTATAATGGGATTGTAAAATAAAAAAATATTGAAGATTACAATTGTCACTCTGTTTCTAGTTAGTGGTATTCCCCTGCCTGGATCACTTTTGCTAATAGCCCTCCTAATTTATTCATTTTGTTTTAAGGCACGTTGATATTTTGTTAAAGCAGAAGAGCTGATCTTATTTTGTAAACCTGTTCTAACTCTGTTTATAGTTACTTTTTCTTCATTAAATTACAATTAGTACTGAAATCTTGTTGACTTTCTGTAGAAGCCCTTTGAACGAAGATGTTTTTGCTGCAAGAAGTAAAGAAATGAGCAGTGTTGAGAAAGAGATAAGAGAATTGCAAGGACAAATTTACAAGCTTCTCCTGCAGGTAAAGAAGATGAAGGAATTTCCAAACACTGGTTGGCCTTTTGAGTGAGACGCTAAGGAAACTGAGGCTTGTTAGCAAACTACTAGCTAGCAAATCTCTTGTAAAAGGTCTGAAGGAAAAATATTGGAGAATTGAAGGATAATTATCTTCAGTTAGAATTGGAGATGGGCTTGTGTGCCAGGATTAAAAGTAAGAATCTGGGTAGCCCACCTGATTAGAAGAATGACTTTGACATATTTTCCAAGTCTTTATGTTGAAAGATAAATCTGCATCCCAAAGCAGCTTTCAGTGTGGCAGAGAACTCTTCCCAAGCAAGTGGTGGAGCCCAAAATAATACCAACTTCTCACTAAACTTTCTTCATTTACTTGAAGTTCTCTGTGTTGCAAAATATGTCACCATGTTTCCCTTCTTTGTAGTCTCTAAGAGGATGAATTTTTATTTTTTTCCCCCTCTTACAGCCAGTTCATAGCAATGTTTCAAGTGGTTATGGAAGCCTTGGTAGCAATGGCTCTTATGAACACTATATCAGCATAGCATCTTCAAGTGACTCCAATGGAAATTGTGCAGAGGAGATACAAGAACCGGTAAGTCTATAAATGTGGCATTGCCTGCATAGTAGCAAAAATGCAGTTTAAAAAATGAAAATTCTTACTGTGTACATACACATTACTCATCATGAATTTTATTGAGTAGGAAGATAAGCTTATGTTTTCAAGCTAAATGTGCTTAAAATGGGCAGTTATGTTTTTTTTTTCTGTGTGTGTTTGTAATTTTCCTGACTAAAATGAGGAAGTAATTATTACAGTGGTACACTAAAGTAAATTGAAGAATTGCTCAAATATTAACCTTCTCAAAGAGTGACTGGACTTGGAGAAAAAAGTGGAAGAACCATGCAACTAAAAAGAGCATTTGATGCATTTTGGGGGGTTGAGGTATCTGTTTGATAGGGATTTTTCCTATTGGTTTAAAAAGGAGACTAGAGATGCATTGTAGCATCCTATAGAAGACAGTGGAAACAATCCTGTCTTAAAGCAAGCATTGCAGTTACCCAATTTCCTTGTGAGGCTCTTGGGTAAGTCATCAGCTTATTTCATCTCTCAAGGCTTGCACTGGTATAAAAACATTCAAATGCTAAGGCTGTTTGAGCTTTAGCGTAGTTAATTTAGTTAAATTGATCATGATAATTGCATTCATTAAAGTTACAGATGCCAGTAGATACCAGGCTTAGGCTACCAATCTACTACTCCCTTTCAATTTGGAGAATACACGAACTCAAGCCTTAGTGGTCTCTTAGGGCCTCCTTTCATTCATTTTATTCTGACTTCACATTTTCATGTATCTCAAGATGACATTGCAACAAGTATGTGCAGATGTCAACCGAATAAAGAGTCTGGGACAACAGCTGTATATTGCATCAAGGAGCAAGCTGCAGAATGGAAATGAACAAGCTACAAGTTCAGAAATGCTAGGAGGTAAGTTAACGTAATGATGATCCTTAAGTTAACGTGAACTCCCCTAGATCTGTAGTCATGACTTTAGCCAGCTGCTGTTATACTGAAGCGCTTCAGACAATTTCTTAGCCATGGCTCAGAACTGGGAAGAGATTTAAAAAATAATAAATAAGACAAATGAATACAGCAGATGCAATAACTTTTAACTGTTCACTTAGGTATGGAGAAACATATTCTGTCCCTTTTTCTAAGTCAATAAACCTTTTTTTTTTTTTTTTTTTTAACATTTTCTAGCGAAATTGCAGACCTACCTGTAGCGAATATAAGTCTACTGTGGAAGCTTCCTTTAGTTGCTTTTGTGGACATTGGTCTTGGAAATAGCCCATGGCCCATAGGTTGAAAAACACTGCTCCACTTACCACTGAAGTAGTGATTTAGTTATTGTGCACTTAATATTGCACTAGTGCAGATTATTTCCGGTTAGTGCCTATCGCAAACATACAGAGAAAAATGGACGCTTCCCCAAAGATCAGAGGAATCTATACTAAAACATTTTGGACTCTGATATTCTCTACCAAAGTTAGACTTTACTCCAGGTTTTGGTGATAACAGGACTGCGCTGTGAATGTTGAGGCCTAAGGTTGAATCTACTGTGACCGGAATATCTATGCTATAAGAAGCTGTGAATTTCTGTTAAATAACAGGTCAGATTCTGCAATTTGTAAGTCAAGATAAGAGTAATAGTAATTGTAGTTATGTTTAAAATTGGCAGCCTTTGAAATACTGATTTATAAATCTAATTAGGAAAGATTTGATGCCTCAGTCTCCCAGCTCTTTTTTACTTGTTAGTTTTATTCAGCTCCAGTCAATGTCTTAAGTACAATTTTTTTTCTATGATGTTTTCTTTGTGTTCACTAGATAACCTTAAACATCCACTCAGAATTAACTTTTTTTTTTTTTCACCCAAATGCATGAATTGGGATGAAAATGCAGAATAACTTACTAGTGAGAGCTGTGTTGTCAAAGGCCATATATCCCTGTATAAGTATCACCAGGTAGTGCTTAGATACCTTTGAGAGGTACCTTTGAGGTTTTCCTCTTTTCTAGGGAAAAGGCACACTGCTTCCTGTTTTCTCCAGGCATTGAGAAGTGATAGCACTGAAGAACCAGGCAATGCATTTTACGATGATTCAAAGAAGACTCCACATGTTCCATCGTATCAGCAGATCAATTGTGTTGATAGTATCATCAGGTAGTAAACTATGAAGTGATTTTAGTGATAAATTTAAGACTAATTAGGGGAAGGTAGCTATCTAAGCAATTTGCATCCATCTAAACTGGCTGGGTTTTGAGCTGTGAGGTAAATTTGGGCTTGTTTGGAATGTTTCCTTTGTAAAATATATTAATAGGATCCTTATACCATTTCTCAAAAAAACTGAATATGACCAAAAAAACTATTACAGTAATGAAAATTTTAGCTTTGTATTTTTTCAATCAAGTGTTATATATGGCTATATGCAAACTTAATTACCACCTACTGAGGTATTAACTGATTGAAACATCCTTGATGATACAATGCTTGACTGAAATTATTTATTTATTGCATTCAGATAAAATGCATCATGTTATTGGATATTCAGAAGTATAAAGGAAAAAATCATTGTCAAAAAATGAAGGCAGAATCCAAATTCAGAAATTTCATTTGCCTTATTAGGTGCACAGAAGCTTTTGGTCACTGCAGTGAAGCATATAAAGTTATGTGGTTCCCAAATTTTGTGCTTCCCTTTTGTGGGAAGGGACTACAGCTAAGCTCTAATTTTGGTCTTGGGCAAGCATCATTTCAGTGGCCCTAATATTTTGGAAGAACTAAAGAGTATTTTTACTGTTAAATTTCTCCTGTAGAGATAAGGTATGTATACCCTTTGAACAGAAAATGTAATTATATCAATGACTGTACAAAGAAGGGGGTTATTCCAAACAATCGTATGTTTGAGGGAATAAGGTTTAAAATATTTTAAACTATTTAACATTGAAGGTAAGTCCAGTAAGTAGCCATATTTTACACGCCAGCTTGGTTACTTAATCAGAATCAACTTGAATTATGTGGCAATGAAGTATTTAGGGCCTAAGATGCTGTTTGTAACTATTGACTTTTGTCTACTGGTAGCTTCACCATTGACACACTAGCAGTTTAAGAGAATTATGAGGGGCATAATACTTTGTCTCCTTGACATGTGCTTTGAGAACATCTGAACAAGACAGAAAGTTGATACAATTTATAAAATGTTGATATTTTAACCTTGTATACATGCCTCTTTTTTCAAAATGTAATTGATGGGTTTTATTTGAAATACTCTTTGGAAGACAACTGTGTGTCCAGACCTTCTATAGTGAATTTAAAATGCTAGTTAACAGCATTGGGATCTTCATTTTGGATTTTTTTTAATGTTTTTCTCTCCAAACTGAAAAAACACACAGCAGGGAGAGCTTCTTGTGGTATGCTCATATTTCAGATATCTAGAGAGCTGCAGTATTCCAGCCTTGAAAAGGAAATGTAAATCTACAAATACATCATCGTCATCTTCAGAGGATGACAAGCAAGCCCAGCAAAGCCAGAATGAAGTCAAGGCACTGGAAGGTAAGATGAAGTATATTGACAATCATAATGGAAACATTTTGTTAGCCCAACATTTATTTTTTGATATGCCACTGTCATATGTTCCAAGCTTTCTGTCTGTTTTTTAATCTCTGAGTCACACTAGCAGCACAAACATTTTGATTACAAGAGCTATCTACTTCCCTTGTCCAGGTCTTATGATTAAACATAAGCTCCAGTATTAATCAAGTCTTTGAACTTGGTTTGCATCAAAAGAACTATTGTTTGTTGTTGCTAAATGTACTTTCTGTTGCTCACTTGTTTTGTGCCATGTTTAGTGTGTGCTAACATTACCATCATATGGAAGTTTTATTCATTTGTATACAAAACTTTCTTATTTAATAGTCTGCATAGGAGTGGTTGTTTCTGAACCAGTCAGACTTGATGAATTAGAAGCAGTTGTAGTGCTTTGAATGAAAGCTTTTGTAGAAATTTTGCCACTTACCAGTGGATACTGCTGTTATTTCATCAGTTAGTTCCCAGACTCCAGTATCTGCTGACCTGGAAGAGACTCTGAAAGAGCAGGCGGCCACAGGCATGGTGGGAGCTCCTCTGGTGGACCTGACTCTGACCAACAAGGCTCCAAGTGTGGTGTCTATCACCAGCCAGTGCAGTTACAGCAGCACTATAGTGCATGTTCCACACCCTGAATCAGGTACTGTTCACACTTGCGAAACATTAACTGGACTCATTGATGTTTAAATTTAAAGATGTTTCCTGACTGAAATACGCAGTGTGAAGGCTTTCTCTGCTTCAGATATGTTGTCATGAATATAAACTCTGAAGTATAAACTGTTTCTAGGGGCACTGTGAAGAAAACTTGGGGATGAAAACTTTTACAGTGTTTTTATAAAACCTAATTTTAACAGAGGTCACTCTTTCCCCCCCACACACACACTATGCTTTTGGCACTTGAGGAGGAAAATAAAAATGCCTAATGGGCCAGTGTTACTTCATTTTAATGTAGAAAGAAGAATAAAACCATGATTATCTAACTGCTGTTGGACTAAGAAAGCGTGAAGAAAGAAGTGCTTCCATAACTTTAAATTACGTTTGAATTTTCCCTGACCATGCAAAGTAATTTGCTCAGTTGATGATAATACAGCTATGTTTGAGTGTAGAGGGTGTTGCCTTCTCTGCTCAATAGCTCAGATATGATTGTTTTCTGTGTGACCCTCTGTGTTGGGGCATCTGACACCAGAATGCCAGAGCAAAGCATGAATGATTTCTTTTTTTCCCTGTTCAAAGAAGTGACTACAATGGAGGATGCCACTGTTGGAAGTGAACACATTGAGCTGCCTCCTGTGAATGCTCAGAGTCTCATTACGGTTCCCGAGGAATTAAAGCCAGTTGGGCTAACAAAAGAGACATTGTCAGCCCACACTCAGAAGGAGGAGCAGAACTACGTTGACAAGTTCCGCCAGAAGATCTTGCTCTCTCCATTTAGGGCCTATCTCCAACAGGGGAGCAGAAGTAACAATGGACGTTCCTGTGGTCAAGGTAGGCAGCAGCTTTGTGAAATAAATTGCTGAGCACGGGAGTCTAGTTCTCCTTTGTGTGATTTAGTGAGTATCTTACGATGGCTGCCGACTGAATACTTCCTTAGAACTGCCAAGACTTGACAACAGTGTTGCCCACACAGAAAGGTCTGCTCCGTCTTGGATGTTGGTATCCTAGACTCGTCACAAAGCACCTAATTATTGCAATAAATCCTGCAAGTCCCAAGTAGTTTTAATGCCTCCGGTTGAAGGAATGTAAAAGATCTGATCAGGATAAGCTAAAATGATCAATAAGAAAATTGATTATATGAAGGAAAATAATGTGGATATGTCAGCAAAGACATCACTGTGGTGAATGAAAGAATTATCCAGAGGAAAGTCAGCTCTCTGAATAAGCTACACTCTCTCAATTATCTGGATGTTTTTCTCTCTTTTTTTTTTCTTTTTTTTTCTTTTTTTTCCCAGGTCTGTCATGTCAGTGAATGTGTCTAATTTTTCTTCCTCCTTAGGAGAGTCCCCTCCAAAGCAGATGAGCCCAGCTAGCTGTAAAAAAGGCAAACACGGAAAATTCAAGCGCCAGAAACCTCAGAGACAGTCCTCAGATAGCCATTCTTCTAGTCAAAATAGAAATAGTCTTCCATGTGAGAAGAGAACAATTCAGAAACAGTCATTCTCTCCCTCAGAAGTGTCCTGTCTGAGCCTCTCCAGTACAAATGCATTTCCTCCTATGGGATTTCCTGTCTATTCTGATCCACTAGCAAGTTTTCCAGCCTTTTCTGTAGGAGAGGAGCTTTCCCTTCACTCACTAAAACCTGAGCCCATGTCATCATCACAACTATGCTGTGAAGCACAGTCATTCCCAGCATTTTCTGCCCCAAACATAGGTGCATTTATGGCTGTATTTTTTCATAGTTTCCCCATGTATACTCAGATGCCTCAGTCTGGCTTTCTTCCTATCCCTCAATATGCTTATCCCTCCTCTTCATATCCATGCACTACACTACCTCCTGCTCCACCTCCCTCTGTTCCATCACCAGTAGCACTGAACTCTGTGCATCAGCCCTTTCTAGCCTCTCCTGCCATGTCCACTGAAAAACAGCAAGAGGGCCACTGTGACCAGGCCCCACTGCTTAGTAGCTCACAGAGCAGCTCCCCACTTCAGCTGAATTTGCTTCAAGAAGAGCTGCCAAAACCTACGGAGCTTCCCATTAGAACCGATGCTAAAGCACATGTGGAGGCAAAATGTGTAAGTAACATAGGTTTTTAGCGTAGAAAAGAAACCCCGATTTCCATGCTGTTTGGTTGCCAAAAGCAGTGCTATGATCTATGTTTCAGGGTCACCAGAGGGTTTTGTAGTTTTTTATTTGTTTGCTAGCTTCTTTTACCAGTGGCTGTGCTCTGTAAACTGCAGGGCACAAATAGCACAGGAGATAAAGCTGTTTATATTTGAGCCCATGGAAACTTGTGACAATACAGTGTTGGTACCTAGTATAATGCCACAAATGTGAGATCTTTTGGTCTAGGCTGCTGTGAGCTGCCTTCACTCAGCATTTTGGTAGTAGTTTTCTCAATTGTCAGCAAGAATTTTGGGTGGGCTTTTCTGCATGTGGAACTTGGTTAGGGCTGCACAATTCGTGTCCTTTTTCACCCAGTCCCACAGTCTCTGTGGAGAACCAAAACAAAGGGAAGATTTTTTTTTCTAATTACTCCCTCTGTCTCCCAGGGATGCAGCTAATGAACGAAGAACAGGGATCCATGTGGGTCGGTTTCCATACATGGGCATAGAAAAGGCCTCTCCAACTTCCGCGGTAAACTCAGAGGCAGGAATCTGAGCTCTGCAGGCAAGGAAAAAATGTTGGCTCCTGAACCCAGATTGGGCTGGAAAGGCTGGATCAGCTGAAACTGCAGGGTAGGGTCCTGAGGGGGAGTGGTATACCTATAGCTGCTGAAGCTGTGGGCTTCACCTGGTGAATCAGGGGAAGATTATTTCATTTTCCCTGTAGTGCACCATTGCTTGATGTGTGTGGCTGCTTCATGCCATCTAACAGAATATGAAGGGAACTGACTCTTGCTCTCTTGTCAGCAGAAAATCTTGACTTAATGCAAAAGTCCAATATTTTGAAAGAAAACCAATGGGGAAGATCTGCAGCAGAAACCAGTAAAAGAGAGTCCAGAGGCTTGTTGGTTTCGCCAATGAAGAGTGTTATCCTGAGTTCTAGATGGCCATTCATTTTCAGAGCTATAAATTCCAAACCTGTTGAACTGATATGAAAACTTAGTTGCCATATGACAAATCCACTGAACACATTAACTTCCTTTTTCAACATAAGAGTAACTTCCGTGGATGTCTTTGTTTTGATTCTGTTTCCAGGACAATGATCCAGAAGCTAGTGGTAACAGTGGTAGCCTCTGTCCTTCTAGTGAATTCACTGACCTCTTACTGCATGAAGACTCCCAGTCGGGTACTGGTTCAGCAGCATCAGGCAGTGGATCAGCTGTATCTAGTTCTTTAGGCTCTGGTTCCAATGAGACTTCTGATTGTGGCACAGGTAGGGAAGTTTGAGATTTGGATGTTTGCTGCTTAGGTGCTAGCTGGCTTGTTAGCCTGTTGGTAATTAATAATGAGATACTGTGATAGGAATGGGAAATCCCAGTAAAGGGATCTGTAGTCTTTTGTTTTTCATGAACTTTCAGTGTTTGAAGCCAAGTATGCTTCAGTGACTTGTACTCAGAAACAGGTATTTAAGAAGCCATTCCTTTAACCTGTAAGTCACACTTTTTCATTTTGCTCATTAACACTTCTTTATCTGTATTAGATACTGGCTTGCATCTTATTTGAGTAAAGTTAAATCTGCCTAGAGCAGGGCCTTCAGGAACAGAAGTAGAGAAGTTGAACCAATTAATTTGGAGAAGAGCAAACAGGGCTTGGGAGATCTTGAGTTACTTCATAGGTTGCACTTAATCTTTGAATTTTCAGTAAGTTGTAATTGCTTGCCAGAGCAATCATTTCTGAGTTACCTGTGTTCATATTATAGAACTAGCTGACAAGAACACATTGGTGAATTTACTAGTTGTGCTGGACTTTTAGGATTTTTCAGGCATCTGAGTTCATTTTTCATGGTAACTCCCAGCAGGTAGCAGGAAAAGCAGCAAGTACTTTGCAAGTAGTGATTCTTCCGAAGCTTCCAAAGAGGAGAAAAATCAGGAAGCGGAAGAAAAAGGGAGATCTCATAAATCCAAACATGAATCAGCCTGGGTGATGATGGATCACACACCTGAGCAGGTTCTGATGACATATCAAATGCCTAACAGGTTAGAAAACATCAATAGTTTCTAACATGGAACTTGGAGTTGTGCACAGAATTGTAGAATTAAAAATGAGACCATGGAAACAATGCAAATACCATTAAAACTGTAAGCAGATGTATTGAACTACTGTTCCTGCATTTTTAAGTTCTGGGTATTTCCTTTTGTCTGTTTTTTCCCATTTTTCCCATCAGTTAAAATAAGCTAACATGTAACTTGTTGCTGAAGTGTTAAGGGGATTGATTATTGTCCTATACTTTGAATGCATAAAAGGGTAATTAATGTTATTTGCAGTATGTGTACAATTAGTTTATATATAATTTAATTTGAAATTCCTAAGCATAGGCAAAGAAACTGTCGAGACTTCTTACTACTTCCTTTTGATTTGAAATAGGATGCCTGTTCATAATTTATGACTGGGATTAAGAATTCTGTAGCAACTGTTGTAAAGTTGCTTTCTGGCAGTAAATAATAAATGCTATATTTTTTCTGTCACACTAATTGGAGGATGTTTGTGTAATGGCAAAATCACTTTTGTCTGTCCTCCTTTATTTTTTTTTAGAGAAGGAGCTCTCAAGAAATTCTGGACAATAAAAGGCAGAAAAGTAACCCTCCCAATCTTGTGCAATATGAAAAATTTTATATATATATATATTTTTTAGTAATATCAATTTTTCCTGAGTCCCCCATGAATAAAATACAATAGCTTATGTCAGGTAAGATGGAAAAAGTGGAGTGTCATATATAAATATTTCAGTCAGCTGCAAAGATCATCACTTGTCTACAGGATTTTTTAATGAGATTCATGAAAAAATAAGGGTCGGTTTCTAATTTACAGTTGTCAGACCAGTGTTGAAAGAAGCCTTACAAAGTAAATAAGATATGACAAACCATAGCTGCTTTTTAATGGCTGATGCTGTCTGGACTCCAACCTTAGAGACAGGTGAAGGGACTCTCTTGATGTGATTACATTGATGTGATTACATTGATGCCTTGCTTCATTTAGTACAGCTGCATTCACAGGTGTCTGTTACTTACAGAATTAAAGAGGAAGTTTTAAAGGAAGACCTGGAGAAGTTGATAGTCATGCAAAAGCAGCAGCCTTGGTTTACTGAGGGGCAAAAGAAGGAGCTGGCAGAGGTGCACTCGTGGATATGGACCCAGACTGTCCCACAACAAATCAACACCCAAGTAAGGAGTTATGAAAGGAATCAGCTTATTCACGCCTTGGCTAGCTAGAGGCAGTGTTGTTTCTAACCAATGCAGTTTTACAGTGCTGGGGTCACTGATGATTATTTTTAAGTGAATGTAAGAATGAAATGAGCTTGGGGATACTGGCCAGATGAGGAATGCTAAAATACAGCTATTTGTACTGTATTTGTAAGGAGTCACCTGCAGCAAAGTTCCTTCAGTCACACTGTTGGATGAATGGAAAGAGTTTCAAGCTCTCACCTAACAGTCTATATACAGCAGTGTTTTATCTGTTGGTGTTAGGTCTTTTGCTCTTTTTTTGTAAAGGTGACTTCTGAGATGATTGAATAGCAGGCAACAGTGTGGGAAGTTAGTGAAGATTAGAGCATGTGTGTTCAGTACATTGAAAGATACTCATAATCACAGAGGAGGTTCAGGCACAAATTAAGAAACACATAGCTGACTTTTACTAGGTGGATACTTTCTTTAACAATTTTGGTGTCTTATGCCTGATTATTATCTTTGGTTTTATCAGGCGTAACTCTTGGGCAATCAGCTAAAATATTTCTGATTTATATTAGTATGTGTTGGTCTCACAAACACTTAGGATGCTTATCTCATGTTTTGAGCATCCTAATCAATTTAAAGCGCATATAATCCCAGGTGCTATGGAGAAGAAAGGAGTAAGGTAGAACTGGCCCCACAAAGGCTTAGTGCTCCAGTGATGAATTGTACAGAAAACTTCAAGACAAAGGAGTAGGCTGCTTTCATCTAGTCATGTAGCAGAAAAATCTAATGTTTATTATAGCATGACGTGCTCTGCATGTTAAATTTTTGAAATGTGACATTCTGAGCTGTGATATTTATTCTTACAGTAGAAAGATGTTAGAGATCTATGTCCTTGGCACTGCGACAAGACCAGAAAACTAGTTTTTGCTTTTCTAATATCTTGTTGATTAAAAGTCTTACATGTCCTAGTGTACTTAGGGCCACATGTTTGACTCAGAAAAATCGTGTCCCTTGGTCTTTCAGAAGAGTTGTAATATTTGCATCGCAGGTGTTGCATAAGATAGATGAAAATGAGTATACAGATATAAATATTTGACATCTAAGGGCCTAGAGACTGTTTTTGACCCATAAGTAATGTTCTGCAGAATAATAATAAATACACTAGGCCATGTTTCCATTATAGGTTGTCATTTGGTGACTGCTGTTTAGAATTAGAAATCATTAATGTGTCATGTGCAATACAACCAGGCTTCTGACAGCAGAAAGAAATTCAGGACTTTTGTTTTAATAACTATTTTTCTGTATCATGCCATTGCCCAAGAACAAGAAAAATCTAGTCGGTCAATACACTCAGGTGTTTAGTGTTGTTTTGTTGTTCAGCATTGTTGCTGTTCAGATTGCAATACAAATTACTTAAAGAGCAGCTTGCTTGTAAAGCTGAAAAATAAGTCTTCCGTGTTAAAGAAAGTCATGTACCTTTTCATCTCAAAGCTAAGCATGTTCCACTAACCAAAGAATTCATTTCTGGGATAAGCTGAGTTGGAGGTGCAAGTACCTGCCTCTGAAAATAAGATGTCTGCAGAATCTCTGCTCTTAAAGAGATTTCAGCCGACTGGTAACAGATTTAAAGAGACTGAATGTATTACACTACCAGGATTTGACTCTCTGAAATACACTCATAAAAGGAGAATTTAAATGGTTGTGTTCTTGTTCCTTTTTAAAGGGCTGTATTACATGTGACATCAGGGAAGTGAGTCATGAAGCTGCAATGGCTGATGACCATATGGAAGACAAGGGAAAATCACCTCCACTCTTACAAAGTTGAAGACATCAGCACCTGTGTCAGTAAAACTGCTTGGTATAATTTCCACTCTCTTTTCCTCTGGCTTCGCTACATACAAGCAGTGGATCTATCCAGATGTCTTTTCCCAACATGAGCAGTCACATGTGTGAAACTGTCTTTCTTCATTACACCCCACCCTCAGCATGATTTTGGAGACACTGACTGGGAGGCTGTTTCCCTTCCTGACCTCACAAACTTGACACAGAATGGGGTGTGTTTGTAACTTTTGATCACTCAGTAATGAGAAAAATACAAAGGTGTGGGGTTTTGGTTTTGTTTTTTTTAACTTGGCAGGTAAGGGTATGAGAAGATGCACTTGTTAAGAACCTACATTGATGTAGCCCTAACAGATCAGAGCACGTTTATGCTCCAGTAAAGTAGATGTGTTAGTAGCATTGAATCCATATACCACATAATACTCTTTATTTCTTCAACATTCAAAGGTCTAAGCTGAAGATCCAAATGCTCTGAGGCTCTAAAATCTTTGTAGCTGCTTCTAAAATCCAGGAGGCTTGTTTATGAGCAACTGAAAATTGACCAAGTTATTCTGCATCAAAACGCCTTTTTTCAACTTGTGTCCATCAAAAAAAAACAAAACAAAACACTGAAGTTAGAAGAAGCAAAGGTATTCCCTGTGTTTTCATGTTAAGTATATTAGTACCAAATTGTTTCATAGCTTTTGCCTTTAAAGCTAAGCCTCTCAGGATAGGTTTTAAAAATTGAGGTAACTGGTTTGCAAATTCATTTGAGCTTAAATTTTAATTTCTCCATTTTGTTTCCATTGTATTGATGCCAAAAAAAAGATTGAACTTGATTTCTTTTGCTTTCTTGAGAAGTCACGTGTAATGGAGACAAACTTTGACATCAGACTGCATATTTACTGTGTCTTACCACTGTTGGCTTCCTGTACAAGTTTTAACCTCTTTCTTCTCGATACTGGAGTCTCTAGCAGTTTGAATCCATGGAGAAAAACTAGGTTTATGCATTAAATGGTTTTTTTTTGTTTTTTTGTTTTCCTTCAGAAAGCAGTAGTCACTTTCTCTTTCAATATGTCGTGTTAAGGTTTCTAGCTTATTGCTTGATGTTTCAAAGTGCCCTTCAAAAAAGACACTCTTCACTAAGACCTGGTAAATCTTGTCTGGCCTCCACTTTGTTTTTCAAAAGCTGGATGTAGTAATGCAGATTTTCCTGTTGGTAGTATTAATCACCTTAGCCTTCCAAACAAACAGTTTTAGAATGTAACGCATTATCCACCTTTTTGTTCTGTTTAACCCTTCTTTTTCTGCTATGTGAAGGTGTTCCTTAATATTTAAGTTTATTTCACTTTCATTTAGTAGTAAGCTTCAAGTAGCTGAGCAGTAAGTTAAGAATAGTGGTTGATCTGCAGATGCTTGAAGGAAAATGGTTTTGTTACTTTTTTTAATCAATTCAGTGAAAACCCTTCATATTAAATTTGATTTCAAGGGAAGTTATTTTTACAGAACTTAAGTGTCCAAGACTGACTAAACTCAGGCAGTGTTCTTCTGATTTCTACAGTATGGTTGCTTCCTTTGAGCCTTTAAGCTCCGTTTCTTTATTTTGCTTTCAGTTACTTCAGCTTGAACCTGTTTTTTTCTGAAGTGTTGCAAATCAGCAGAGATCCACATATTCTCAGTACGTTTGTGTGTTTGAATTTTAAACACTTTTTAAAAATAAGACTTTGATAGGTGGTTAAATATAGCAGTGTATTTACCCCAGTAGGAAAATCTGGTCAATATCTTACTCCCTTTCCTGTTATTTTTCAACACTTTCCAAATGTGGAATGCTGCTTTATAACCCCACTACTTAAAAGATTTGCTCTGAAACATTTAATAAGATGCTTTATTTGTATGTTCTTTTCTTAACTGAGAAACTTCTTAATCAACTTTCCTGCCAACTCAAACTGATGCAGTTGAATCCATTGTAATTAGTTGTACTTAAATTAAAGTGACTGTGCTGACTGACTGACTTTAGTGCATCTTGAGACTTGGTGAAACAGAATAATTTGGATGTTCCAAGTAAGGATAGCTGTCTTCCTCAAAATAGTTTAGAAGTATAAGCTAGAAGGAAGGTTTAAATAATCAACTCTCTTGCTGTATGCTGTTTCCAATGTATGTTTGTTGAGGGTGGAGAAAATGAGATGGCTTATGATTAGCAGGCATGCATGTCACCCATTTTATAGAAGAATAGGACTTAGTATGAAATGATACATACCTAATGCTCGAATAGTACTTTTCATTCATAGACCTGTAAACATGTCAGAAAGATGAGTAAGAATTGTTATCCCTGTTGTATACAAAGACACAGATGCACAATGGACTTGCACAGATGCATACCCCCAATTCATACCAAAATGAGGAGTAGAAGTCAGGGATCTTCAGTCACTGTAACCTGTTCTGTCTTTGCTACAGATGTTCAAGATTCTGACATGTACCTAGAAACTTAATCATATTTAATAAGTTGTTTGAGGATGCTAACCCTTCCTGTACTATGTACTACTCTGAATCTGTGCTCAGTATAATCATACAGCAACTGAAAGCCTAGACAGTGTTTATAGTGCTGTGAGCATTATACCCTGTGACTACATATAATGTAGACTCATGCTTCTAGGAGTTTAATCAAAGATCCTGGCTAAATCTTAGGTGCAAGATTCCTTGCCTGGGGCTACACTAGCTGCAGGTTACAGAATAAATGGTATTGGAGAGGAATATGAGAGGAATGAAGAGGTGAAACAATGCCCTCTGTGAATATGAAACTGAAATATATGCCCAAGAATGCACACAGTCTTGAATGCAAAACCAGATTTAGGACAAAAACCTGCTTCCCAAGCTACTCCTTATCCTGCTGGAACCGCGCTATCTTGCAATCAAATGCCTTATCAAGCCTTCTGGGAAGGACTTGTTAAAAACTTTGTTTCCATAGTTTTCAGGAATTGATCATTTTTACTTGAGCTTGTATTAATTTTCTAGTTTTCGTAGTTTGCCAGAGTAGTCTTATGTGAGTTCCGGTTCTGATCTGAAGGACACACAGAGTAAATGTTGCAGCCATGTTTGCACACTTCGGTTTAGTTTATAGGGCTTTGTTTTGCCTGCCATAATAAAAATGTTGTAAATGGTTTAGAGTTTCTTAAGTAGTCACTTTTTTAATGTTCTAAAACTAGTGATGTTGCTAGTGATCAAAGGGAAAACACACAAGGACTGTAATGGTGCAGTTACTACCCCCTGTGGGGGTATCAGCAGTTTGGAAATTCTTGGTGGATTTGGCTGGCAAATTTTTTTTTGTTGTATTCATAAATGTATGTTTATGTTTAAGAAAGAATGAGTTGATTTGCGGGTGTTTTCATGGCATTGCTATGAACAGGAGGGACCCCAGTTTATATATGCAGCATGTGGTTTAAAAATTCACTGAATAAGAAATGTGTTGCTAAGCTTATTCCTCAGCTGAATTAAGTTTTAAATTGCAATTTGAATGATTTTTTTCTTACATCAGTTGATAGAACTATTTTGTTGAAATAATGTTCATCTGTGGTTGAATTTACAGTTTTAAAACTGTATAATTTAAAGGAGGCTCTGTTTTTTTTATAAATAAAACCAGAAAATACTATGTGAAGAACTGTTTGAAGCGTGTGTTTACTTTTGTTATTTGGTGATTTCTAGAAAACAGACTTTTAACAAAATACTCTTATAACTTCTGGTTGTACACAGGTGTTGAGGTAGTGGCTGCAGTGAAAATGGTCACATAGTTGCCATTCATACTGTTGTTTGTCTGGCTGTACCTTACTCACTTCAGGACATACTATTTCCCTTCCTTTAATTGCATGCTGGAGAGAAGGGCATATACTTGTTGAACATGAAGGGTTATTATTGGATGCATAAACTGTTGGGATTTGGCATGTAGAATTTAAAATTTCAATCTGTTAATTGTATTAGAAAAGAGTTAAACACTCTGAGAGCGCCTTGGCTCTACCCTGCTAAAGTTTGTGTTCCTGGAGAAAGTACAGAGAAACAATTCACAGGTTTAATTCACAGGCATATCTCATAGAGCAGTATTCTTAGTTAATTGCAGTGAAACAATTTACTGTTCTTTTCTTGCTTTAAGGGTCTTTAGAGAGAAGCGTGGTCCACAGTGCTCAAATAAGCCTGCAGGAGAAGGATGAATTCACTGTAAGGACTAGACGATACAAGACAAAAGAAGTAGCATCTCATTAAAACTAGAAGAGGAAGAAACAATCTTAGTTAAATATGTAACTGAAGCTGCTTCTGGCAACGTAACTGATGCAGTTCTTTGAAAAATAGACATCTCCAAGTTAGTGCTGAATATGTTTTTGCTGCTGGTTTATTCCTTTTTTAAAGGGTCATTTGGTCACCCTAAACATATTAAAAAATGTAAGCCGAATTTACTAGGTATTTTTGGTCCAAAAATTCTGAGGAGTGAATAGACTGTGAAATTGAAAAGGTTAAGGTGGTACTACATTTTTTACTCTAAGGTCTGGACAGTGTCAGTCCAACTATGTTACTTGTTTGCCAATAACAGCCTTTCTCCTGTCCGTCCAAGTTCTTGCTTGCAGCTAAAAACATGCAGCTTTCACCTTTGTGCAACTGTCAAAGCTGAGCTGAATGATATGCTTCAACACTTTGGCAGATGGCAAGAGGTAAGCATTAGGCCTGTAACTTATCTCAGTCTGAAAAACAATAATTCCCCAAAATTTTGAATTGCACCACATCATCTTTTTTATAGTAGTTTTGCTGCACAGACACATCAACTCTGAGGATATATTGTCGTTCCAGTGCAGCTCAAATAGGTATCTGGCTCCCATTTGAAACTCCAGCTTCCTGCCACAAGCCATATAGACAGGCCGGACTCGGCACACACAAGACTCTTGCTGTAGTTCCACCTTTCTGCCTGCCCTGAGAGCTCTGCCCTGCCCATTGGCAAGATGATCAGCCTGGCCTCCAGGCCTCTTGCTAGAATCTTTCTTTGCCCTTCTGTGACAGCTCCAGCCTTCTAATCTCTGTCCTGTGGAGGAGAGAAAATACCTCAAAGGTGAAAATTGGCATGAGCTGTTATAGCAGGATGGGAAAAGCAGAGTTTGCCCTTCTCTGTGGAGGGCTGGTCAGGCTCCCAACTCTTGGGCCCTGGGGGTAGTTTTGTCTGGCATCTGCCATGAGTGTTTCCTTCAGGAAGGAAGCAATTGTGGGTGCAAGAGTGTCGTGAGCACAGTCTTCACTTTGAGAACTGCCTATCATGTCCAAAGATCCAGTCTGAACTCTTTCCTACCGGAGGCAAGGACTGTGAATGACTGACTGCAAGTGTCAGGCTCTACATAAATTCTGCTAGATGAAAATTACCTGCATTCCCCCCCTGCCTGCAGTGCTGTAGCCTAACTCATACACAGTAAGTTGTCTGAGGTTTTACGTCTTGAGATGCAATAACTCTTAGCAAGTATTCTGAGGTATTAAAAGCTGAAACTTTAATTTGTGGGTTTATATCTCGATTACCTTTTCTTGACTGCATCCTCATCGCTTGACGTCTCTCTTCATTCCTTTATTCTCTTGTTTAGATGGATAAAGAATCTTTGACTATTTCTAATGTTTTCAATTATTATTCATTGCAGTTTTATTTATTTTGCTTTATTCTTGCTCACTCTGATTTCCAAGTGGGGTCAAAACAATTTGTCCAGTCTTCATAAGTTCTGCACTTTCCTGTTTATGGAATGACTCTGTCTTAGATGGCTATTAATTTAGATAGGTTTGGAGTCTTTTTTCACAGTGTTTTTTTTTTTTGACTGATAAGGTGGCAGGAAAGGAATGATTTCTAGACAGGCACTGACTTGCTGCACTGTTTAAGTAGAGGATGAATGTTCAGAAGGTTTCAAATGACTGCACAGAGCATCCATCCGCTCCACATTTTTAAGGACATTTTTCTTTGTTACAGCTGGTTTCATCTGTCTTACAAATCTATGTGAAATAAACAAGCTGTATCGAGCCTGTAGGTTTTGTTCAAGAAGCACAGTCAAGATTTATGATGTATGTTATTGAGATCAATGTAGCATATGTATCACTGTTAGATATAGTTTTAATTCAAGCTTTCTGTGAGCCTTGAGTAGTGTGAGGCTTACACAAAGCATGTATTGAACAAGGAAGGGCTCTACAGCTCAAACTATTTGTTCATGTCATCCAGATTCCTATTCCCAAAAGACAGTTTCTGAATCTTTAACTGTATTCATTGCAGATACTGTCAGGAAATAGCTGGGTTTGAGTGAAGCGTGCTAGTACTTAAGAATACAAAGGAGTTGGACTAGAACCCTTTTGCAGGTGCCCTTGAAATTCCTTGGGCCCAAGTGCTCTGAAGAGCAATTCTTTCTTCTTCCTCATTTACACTAAGATACATTAACATTGCAAAAGCTGTGTGGTGGCTCAGGTACAGAGTTGAAGGTCAAATCTCACCACCCTTGAGTGCTCAAGCAGGGACTGGCTTGCCATAATAGTACCAGTGATCTGCATCCAAGTATCACCTTCATATGTCTGTATGTGCAGCTACACAAGTGCTGGTCACACAGTCCTAGGATCATTCAGGTCAGAAGAGACCCCAGGAAGTCTCTAGTCCAGCCCTTACTCAAAGTGTGGTCAACACTGGCCTCAGATCAGATTGCACAGGGCTTTATCCAGCTGTGCCTTGAGAACTTCCAAGAGCTGAGATTCCCCAGCCTCTCTGGGAAACCTGTTCTGATGCTTTGTGTCCTTGCAGGGAAAACTTTTATATGAAGTTGGAACTTTCTGTGTTTAATTTATGACCAATGTTTCTTATCCTCTTTGCTGTGCTCTTGTGTAAAGGGCCTTGTCTCTCTTTTCTTGATAACTTCCTCTTGGTTATTGGAAGGCTGCTGTTAAGTCACGTGTCCATGTCTCTCCGCCCCCCAACCCTGTCACCTCTTCAAATTTAAATAAGCCTGATTCCCTCATCTTGTAAACATTGCTTTCTCTTAACGCCATGGATAAATTGGAGCAATTTACTGTCTTTCTGGGTTGTTTCCTGTGTCCTCGGCTTTTATGCATTTATCTCCTTTAGTAATTTTTGCTGTATTTTTTTTTTTTACTCAATTTTATTATTGGTCTAAGCTTTACTTTATTTGCATTTGTGCTTACTCAGGCTACATAGTGTTTCTTCACTCTCTATTTTCTGTTTCTGTCTCTGCCTTGTCATTTTGCTCTCAGATATTTTTCTTGGTTCTTTATATTTGTGATTGTCTAATCTCTCCAAAGCTTTTAAGCTCTCTCACAGTAAGAGACCATCTTCTATACTACCTGAGAGAAGATCACATGCCAGTCAAGTTTCACATTTCCAGTTGTTTGCACCCTAATAAAATAAATGCTAGGAGTTGCACTTTCAGAAATATCTGTGGCTGGGAATTCTTAGCTCTACTCCTGGAAGTTTTAGAGAGCTCTGCATGGGCCCGTTGATTCTCCCCCCCTCATCATCCAAGTGTCTTTGTTTCTCAGAGTTAAAGCTCAAATATATTGTCATCAGACAGACAGCTCTTTCTCCAAATCATTAGCCATGAGATACCTCTTCTTGATGCTGTGTAGCAAATCCCAAGGCTCCCCAATCCCTCTGTAGTTGTATGTGAAGCTCTTCAGAGACTGCCATTGAAACATATCAGCTCCACTCTAGTTGTATGAAGCAAAGAGGAGGAAAAAAGCATCAGGAGAACCAGCTTTGCTGTCTGACTCCTAAGTAAGATATTGTCTACAGGTCTGAAAAAATCTTGCTTATTTTAATAAAATCTTTGAACAGGTGGAACCACTGCAACCAATAGACAAGGACTGTAAAAGGTGGAGGGGCATACAAATGCCCATGATTATAGTTTGGGACAGGGCACAAAACAAACCAAACAGAAGTGAAAGCAATTGCTTTTTTCATTGTACATTGTGTTGAGAAGCCACAGGAGTAATCTGAGAGGAAGAGGTGTCACCTGGCAAAATGAGCAGACTCATTTTCCCTGGTGCAGGAACTAGTGTCACTGTCCCTCCTATAGTAGCATGGTCTATGATCTTCCCCAGCATGTTTGAACATGGCTGTAGTGTGAGGCTAAAGAAGGTGAAGCTTTTGGGAGGGTAAGTTATTTATTTGGGTAAGCCTCTGTTGGCTCTCCACAATCTGGACTGAAAACTCTGATACTGGAAACCATAATGTGTACTTTCCATGTTCTGCTTGATGATAATCAAATACAATGCATAAAGCTTGTGCTGTGCACAGGTAATCCTGCTGTTTTAGGCAGCCAGGGTCTAATCAAAGTGCCCCAAAGAAATATGCTTGGTTAATCTTCCGTTATGAATGACGCAAACCAAGAGAAACGGTTATCTCTCTCCAGGGGTGGTGTGAGCAGATGCTTGATCCTGACGCGCTTATTGTTTTCATGGTGCCTTGGGGATGGGAGAGGAGACTAGGCACTGTTAAACTGCCATTCTTACTGGCTCAGCATCATCGGAGAGTGTGATAGTGCCCTTCCTTCCTGGCACCTCAACTTACATCAAATGACCAGGAGGCAAAGAAGAAAGTCCTCTTGCCTCTGGACTTGGGTGCAGCTGAGGCTGCTTGTTGAGGCATCACATGCCTGAGTCCTCTCCATTCGTGTATTTATCTTTATGTCCAATTACTTTATTTCTATTCTGCTGAACTCAAAGAAAATACCACGTTGCTCACAGAATATTTGCAAAACATCAAGAATTTATTAATTTCCAAGTAGCAGGGAGTGTGAAGTTAGTTGTCATCATGTTTCTTCATTCTCATTTTAAATCAAGCAAATCTATATACATGTTTTCAGGCATCTGTATAAATTAAGCAACCAAAGTCTGGAAGAGTTTGTTCTGGTTACACGCAATATTTCCAGAAGCACTCGGAAAGATTCCCACGTTTCTTATATTGTTTCCTGTCCTTGGTCAACAAGCGGCCCAGCAAAGCAAATCGAGGATGACTTCCATAGAAAATCTGAAGTCAAACAACATTAGACAGGTTATTGTTGGTGGTGAATGTATGCTCTTCAGTGCCCCTGACTGGTCACATGGGCCCATATGCTGACTGGGGAAGGAGAGGCTGCCCATTGCACACCTCTGACTAGATGATGCACTAAAGCTAATCCAGCTCTTCTGCCTTTGTATTTGATTTAGCAGACAAGCAAACATGAATGATGCGTCTGCATTTACCTAATGGTTTATAACAAATCTGATAATACTGTGTAGCCCATGTTGTAGTGGGGAAAAATGATGAGCAGCAGATGCTCTTGATGTTCTGGCCTGGCCTGCTGAAGCTGGAAATTGACCTTTATTTAGAAGGCAGGTTTTCTGGAAAAAAAACCTTGGGATTTTAGAATGAAATACTCTGGAGGTTTTTTTTGTTTGTTTTTTATTATTATATAATTTATAGTTCTTACTAATTTTCTAGATCTGGTTTCCTGCTTACCTTACTGTTAAGTGATTCTAACTTCAAGAACACTGTGGCACACTTTAATCTACACTGTTTATGATGTCTGTGGATCTTAAAGGATGTCTTGGTAACACTTCTGTGTATTTTAAAATATTGGGTCTTAATTTTTTATTTAAGCAATGGCTGGTCTTTTACTTACCTCTTTGATATTTTCCCTTGGGTTGTAGCTGCTGGGGCTAAGACCTGATAGAGGGAGACATAACGAAAGGTTTTGTCATTTAGAAATAGTGAACCTACACAAGTCATTCATGCATGCTATAATACTGTAACCCAGTAGAAGGCTTGACCTTGAATGTTGAGAGGACCAGCTATGAAGTGTTTTTGCTGCAACGTGGCCAGTCCATGCTGTGGCACGTTGTTCCTGCTGGGTCTGGGACTCTGGGGATGCAAGCTGTACTGAGTCTTCTTCAACAGGCCTTTGTTACATCTGTGACCCCAAAAATCATTTACGACTGTTGATTTTGCACTTTCCACTACTGTGGAAATGTGGCTTTTTAAGAGGTTATGCAATATTTGTATTGCCTACTACCTCTTTCTAGGTCAATCTTTGCCCCGCTCAGATGGCCTCCATGTCTAAAGGAGAGGCAGGAACAGTCATCCTGACAGCAATACTTTGTTCAGTAAAACTCCTTCACAGGATCTGCCAATTCAGACTCTCACCCACTATGAGGACTTGCGGCTTCCCTTTCATTACTGTTGAGTTTCTAAGGATTTGTCTGTCTCCCCTTCATAACCTGAGGCATCACTGTTTAGACAGGTTCCGTTGTAGACAACTTTGGTTGCACCATTTGATTTTGTTCCAAGGTGCTTCATATTTCAAGAGGGAGGATGTACTATTTGAAGCTGAAGAGCTTTTGTGCAGGGATATGAAACCTCTCCAAGCTGAATACATCTGACTGTCAAGTGTGGAGGTTCTACTAAACTAATATGGAAACTTTTCTAGCTGGTACTGAGCTGCGAACACGGCTGCTCAGCAGGTTTCCCCAAGGTTCTAGTTAACTAAATGACAGCTGTGTGTTTCCTGCACATACTGTATTTTGGTAAATATCCTGGAGTTGGGGCAGAACAGCTGTGGATACTGGGCATGCATTGCATAAGTTGCTATGGTAAAGCCTCACCTGCTTTGTTGTCTCCAGTTGGTGTGCCCAGGAGCCCTGGCAGGAACTGAAGCAGGGAAGTGCTTCCCAGGCTGCCCGACCGCTCCAGATTCAGTCTGGAATCTTCATCAGCTGCAAGTGGAAGACAATATAAACAGGCACATGGTAAGAGCCTTTTGCTTTAGATCCCTGTTTTGTTCTGTGTCAAATGGTTTCTGATCAGGCCCATTGGCCCCATATGCTGAAGACTGTCATGAAATCACCAGTCACCCATCGTTACTTAATGAATGTAAAGGGGGATACTTTTTCCTTCCAAAGCTTTGAGTAAAGATACCTTCCTGATGTTAGTCTGTCCAGATTCTTGTTTCTCTGGTAGATCTTTCTGTTAAGAGATCTGTTAGACCAAGAGCAGCTCCTCTCATTGCTTGGGGAACTCACAAGACAATGCTTTTGGTACCAGGTCTAGGCACCCTAGATTTTTTATTTTATTTTTTTAACCCATTTCTTTATCAAGTACTTCCTATGCTGGACCTTTTCTATGGATAAAGACAAAGCTTCATGTTCAAGGCTTATTAATCTGCTCTATTTTCCAAGTATGCAATAAAACGAGGGGAAAAATAAATGCAGGAAGTCTTAAAATAATTTTTTGGCAGCTATGCTTCCCAGTGCATCTTTATTATCTCTCTCATTCAAACGATATACCAGTACAGTTAATATTACTCTTTCTGAAACAACAGATTACTGTCACCTGATGGAATTAATTTGTATATGCGCAGAGAATTTAATCTATCATTCTGTGACCAGCCCATATTCTCAAGGCATGTTGCCAACAGGAGCCCTTAGTGGTGTTCTACTTGAGCTAACTAAAGTCTTTATAATCTGAGCAGTAAATTACATCTTTGCTAATAAATAGCAGACTTTCAAAATAACGGACAGTGAGAGGGAGCTATTAACAAACTCTGATTGTGTAGATGAAGATAATTTGTGGTTACATTTTCAGATAATACTACAGAGTTTTAGCCACCCTTACCTGTGAAGGTGGATTAGACTGTATAGTTCAACAATAGGAATTACACAAGAAAATAAACTGCTTAAAAAATAATCCTACAGCATTTCAGAAACTTCCTATGAATACATTTGTAAACCTTGGACATCAGTTAATGTTGTTAGTTTGTCAGCTGTACAAAAGGATTGTTGAAGATGATAATGGGAATCTCAGTGTAAGTCTCTGGGTAAGAAATATTGTAACTTTTCTGTGCTATGTAAAGACAATTCACATCTTTATCCTCATGTTCTTTTTAACATGGAGCAGTGTTATTGGGCAGCTTTGCTTTGAAATTAAAAAAAAAAAAACAAAAAAACTCTGTATTAAAGAGCCCTACTTCTGTTTTATTCAGCCTAGAGACTCTTTTTATTAGCAAGGAAGATTTAATAACTCTAATGGATGCCTTCAAACAAATGCACTATATATAAATGGTTAGAGCCAGCTTGTTCACCCTATAATGTGATAGATGTTACCCATACCGAGTCATGGCTGCCAGTAAATGTTACTCAATGGAAGGCTTGAGAAGATGCTGGCTTAGTGAGTCCAAGATTTGGGAAGCAAACTAGGGACTGCTGATACCTGTAAACCTGTGCAACAGCTGTTTCACCAGCAAAGCAAGTAATCTGACCCCCTTTTTCTTCCTCAGCTTTGTGAAAGAACTTAGTTTTTGATTCACCTGTTCTTTCAGAACTCACTTCACAAAACTATTCCATCTCATGTCAGTTCTGATGATAGCAGCCCTCTGGATTCCTGTGCATTTTTATGGAGACATTTCAGTCTTGACTTACAGTATGATTTCAAACATTGAGGACAGCTTTTTCAAGCAGAGATTTATTCTTTCACTGAACTGAATGGAATCTACATTAGTGCAAGCAAATAACATTCTATATACGTAGCTATTTTTACAGCATAAGGCAGACTGGCCTGTTCTTGATCTCTCCAAGTAGGACTGCATTAATCTTTGTAGTAGGTTTCTCCCTTTTTAATGATAACTTAAGCAAAACATAGGTCATTTTAAAGTTTAGCAAGAGGTAAGACTATACAGCCAAGTTTTCTTTAAATTACCTAGTGTCTTCTAATGCTGCCTAAAAGACAGATGCTGCATATACCAGCTCACATTCAGTGCTAGAAAGCTCAGATACCTTGTATCCTGGGTCTGAAAGCAGCAGCAAGAAATATTTAGGGTGCCCAACCTCCCTGTTTTATAATGCTAGCACACACCAATAATATCACTTGTGCTGCCGATGTTCTGAAGACATACGGATTATGCTTTTCCTACAGCTGATCAACACAGATAGAAGTGCCTTCTGAAAGAATATCTGCTTTTCCTCTGGCTTTCTTGCCCCTTTCCCTGCTAAGCTTTATGACCACTAAAAGGAAAAGACTTACCTGAGAGCTGATAAGACATCTCACTGGCATTGATGATGGGGACAGACAAGAGAGGACAGGAGAAGCTGATGATAATGAGACAGCAGAATACCAGCTTATGCATCTTTGCTGTGTTGAACGTATTTCGTCTTTGTCAACCCTGTAACTCGGAACTCCTGTCTGACTGGTGCCTCTGCTCCCAGTTTCACCCATTATATAGCCGCTCATGACCTCATAAATATCATCATGTTCTCCCCCCCTTTCAAAAAAAATGCAATGAATTTATTGCCCATTGATTCTAAATGGAAACCACTTTGCATTGATGTAATTTTTCAAGGTAACAGTTCATAGACAATAAATTTACTGTCTTATTGCTTGGTGTACAAAATGGATATTATATCAAACCAAGCACAGTAAAGTTTATAAATCTGGCATAAAAAAAGTAACTTTCAGTTATAAATCATGAGTTAATGAAAGGGTCAGACATTGGTTGAAATGACCAGGGCACTAAGACAGCTGATTTATGAGCCTTAGCAGGCTTGACGCAAAGCATCTGATATGAAATGCACTTTTTTTTTTCCTTTTGTGAGATGGATGGATGTGTTATTGACTTGTGCCAGAAGAAGTAAAGAAGGGGGGAGTTAAAAACATCTAGTTAATTAACAAAGAAAAAGTTAGTGGACTTTTTTTTTTTTTTCTCCTTGCTCTTGTAGTTTTTTCTTGTAGCATTTTACATCTGTTTATTTGAGAAGGCCTCTTCCGATGTTGCCCTAGAGAATTGTCTTGGCAGAGAAAGTACAGCTTCCATCTGGAGACTTGCTTGATGCATATGAACTACCTTGGCCAGTATTAAATGTGGTCCCTCACTGGACTGGAAGACCCTTTGCAGTTCCACTTGTCTACTGTTTTTTGTTTGCTTTTTGCTTTTATTTGGTGCTAACGCAATGGGCTCCATGTATAATATGTAATCTCATAACTTTAGTCTTTGTTTCCCTCCCTCCAAGTTTTATGTCATCTTTTCTTATTTCTCCTCATCTCAAAGAGCAAGAACTCACTGGCCTGGACCCTCATCTTCATTCTCTATGAAGCATCACACCCAACTGTATATAGATAGCTTTAAATTTTAAAAAGTGCATCTTTATGATATTTTTCTTTTCTTTAGGTGATGAAAAGATGACTCATGCTCAGGCTGATGTTAAATAGAGGTTCAGTAACTTTCTTCTCCATCTCTCTGAATCAAACTTTTGTGCATTCAAATGCTGTTCAAAATACTGTGATGCTACTAATGTTCTTTTCCTGTTTTTAATTGCATGATAATTGTAAACTGCAATAGGAATGAACTTACCTGCTTTCTTTTTTTCCTTTATTAACATTTCACATTGAAGATTAATTTCATACTGTAAATTCTGTGGTTCCTAGAACTATGTTAAAATTAGCAGCAGCAATAACACTTTGATTTCCACTGTCTATCTAATTCAAAGGCAGCATGGTGTGTGTGTATATATGTGTGTGTATATTAATATATATAGATATACATACACACACATATACACACACACGTGCGTGCACGCACAATGCTCTCACGTGTGCACATACACGGTCAACAGGTTGTCCAGAGAAGCTGTGGACTCTTCTTCCTTGGAGATACTCAAAACTCAGCTTGACAAGGCCCTGAGCATCCCCATGTAACTTCAAAGTTGGCCCTTTTTGACTGCAGTGGCAGGCAGAGACAACTGACCTCCAGAGGCCCTTCCAACCTAAACTCTTCTATCACCCTGTGTGTACAGGGAGGCCCAGTATTGACTCAACACATATGCTGCAGGTGTCTGAACTGTAAGACCCATTTCTGTGATCTTCTCTTTCCTGAAGTGAGTGAATATGACAAAAGAACTTCTCTACAGAATTAACCTAATATATTTTTATATGCTTCATTCCCTGTGCTTCCCTCTGAGAGAAATAAGTAGCTAGAGAGGAATTCTCTCTTCTCATCTGAGTCATGCAACTCTTCGTTCCAAAACTGCAGACAGTAATTAGGTCTGATTTGATGCATGATCTCACTGTTGGTGCTGGATGCTCAGTACAAAACTTCTCCTTCCGTGTACTATCAATGACAATGGCATCATCAATATTTGCTCAGCGCATCCTCCAAGGAAAGCTAATGAAGCACTCTTCACAAGCAACTTATGTCCTTTTCCTTCTCACAAGGAAGACTCAGCCTCTTAGAGCAATCATGAAGTGCGTCATGTAGAAGTTTGGCAGCTTGCCCACAGCTTATTGCCTTTACTCAGATTTGAAGTTGTCACTTACAGTCTTTCCTCTACTGAAATGTCAAAGGTGTTTTCCTCAGGGGACAGTGCACACGTCATCATGCAAAGCAAAGAAACAGCTCATCCTAAACAAAGGTACAAACCCCTGAATTCATGGGTGAGGGAAATAAATGTGAATTGCACTTTGAAAGCTTGGGAACTGATTTGCAAGAAAGTGTTTTAAATTTTACCAAAACTGTTATTTTGGGGAAAAACATTTAAGTCCTTATTTATGCTAATAGAATTTGTTTCAAGGGAAGTGCTTTGGTTTGAGATGATAGGGCAGCCAGTAGTCCAGACAGGTTAATGAACAAACTGGATAGTAAGTATAGGTTAACCTATCATAAAAATTATCCTTGATTATCAGAAGAAACAACTGTTCTTGGTTTATAATGATGACTCATGAAGAATAAATTGCTGATAAACCCACGGAAACTGTAAAAAAAAAGCAATTTGCAGACTGACTAGCTTCTGAGTTAAATAGGAAGGACAAAATCTGACCTATAATGCAAAAGTTCTTTCCCCTGTTTTAAAGCAGTTCATGATAAATAAGCACAAGTTATATCATTCTAGTCCAGTACTGTGGCGGCTGCTAAAAGGAGGAGTTTCACAGAAGAAGCCTCATGATCTAATAGTAGCATATGTATAAGGGACTTTTTCCTGGAACATAATTCTTTGTCTTAGTTTTAGTTTGCATAAAGAGAGGTGAGCAGTAGAATATTTTTGTATTGACAGTACAAGTGTAGATGAGTGTATTATATAAATGTCCAGCGCTTCCTTAAACTTTATTAAACTTTTTATCTCAACATCTTGTGTCAGTGAGTCCCTCAGAATGTTTAAACATGTATACATGTTGGCTAGTGTAAGAGAAAAAATATTTCTAGTGTTGTTCCCTTCCTTGCAAGGGGCTAGCATGTTGTTGGGGTGAGGGGGTTGCCTGTTGTTTTTTTTTTCCTCTCCCTGCTGGCTTAGCAGATTCTTGTCTTCATTAACACCTAAGAAGTTAAAGTTAACTTAGAATTTCTCACTGTAGCTAGTATTTAGCCTTATAACATATGATTATTAAATCTATTTTCATATTAAAATAACTGCCTTATGAAATCATATGTGCAATAAGTCGTCCTGTCACTAACTTGCATTGCCTTACGTATACTGTGTGTTTTAGAGTGGCAATTGCAAACCTGAACTTTCCATTTCATGACAATGGAATCACTGTACTGAAAATAGCCTGTTGGGAGACCCAGTGGATCAAAGGAAGAACCTAACCATGACTTGGGCACTTGCTGTCAACTTCCTTTTTCCAAGATGCTCATTTTTCCCACTGTATGAGAAAGGTAATGTAGCATTTATGGTGTATGTTCTGTATAACCGAATAGTGCTATATGGTATACTTGGTTACACACAGTAGTGTTTCTATCTTTTGAATTTGTCTCAAAGTTATTTAAGATATGAGTGATGGACTTAGGTTTTCCTGTTCTGTGGTGGGCTGAAGGGCTTGTATAAGTGAGTACCTGTGTGTAACTGAATGCATATCTCTGCATAAATGAAAATGGCAGGACTTTAAGTCTTTCTAAAGATATTTTATTTTGCTACGTAATTGGCAAGTCATCTAAAACTTCTGGGCTAGTACAAAATCACAGCTGCCAAAACATTGCTCCTTTGTGGTATAGTTTCCACTAGTTTGGGGGGGGGGGGGGGACTCTTGGTTTTTGGCCCTGCTGGGCTGGTACACTGTAGTCTGGGTATATTCTTCAAGTGAAGCTTGACAAACTGGTCCTTAATTCCCCTGTTCATCTAGCACTACAGAATTAGCAAACTAAACCTTCACACTGTTTGACGTGAAGGAAAGTAAGTCTGGCATGACTGGAGCTTGGAAATATAGCACATCAGTATCTTTTGGGAATCAGATGCCATGTAATGCAGCCACTAACAGAGGAGCAGAGACCAGATCTCAAAATAAGGTTTGTTCCACAAAAAATGTAATGGAACTGACTATGCAGTTATAGTTTATTTTTAAAGCTGAAAAGATGAAAGCAGATGGTATAGGGAAAGAGGAACCCTTCTGCAGTAAAAATTGAACTCCTTCCTTGCCTTCTCCCTCTCTCCCCAAGTATCCCAAATAATCTGTTCAAACCTAGTAAGAAATTACGATCTGGACAGCAGAAGAATAAAAATGCCTTTATCTCATCTTTCTGGTCAGCACACCAGACAGAAAGGAGGACAGAGCAGTCTTGCTGAAAGGCATAGGCTGCAAGCCAGCAACTGTCCATACTTATACTCCCATTTCTTCAGACCCAGGTGAAGAGCAAGCTGGAGATCTGGGCTTGCTTTCTTTGGAGATGCAAGTCTGTTTCTGCAGCACTGCTGCAACTGGAATCAGCAAAAGTTTCCAATCTGGGCTTCCTTGGTACAGAGAAGTACATTGTGAGGCATTTTATAGGCAAAACACTAAATTTTAGACACCTAGCTGTAATCCGGAGTATTCTTAATCAACTCAGATCCTAGACAGTGCACCAAACCTTTTTTTTCCCTGCTATGGGAGTGGGTGAGGAAAGAACTAGTATAGATGAACGTAATTTCCTCTTTGGTTTTCTGAACAACGTTAAATTTTCTTTGGATGGCTGTATTTTTAACATCTAGCCTGTGTGCCTTGACCAGTAATGTGTATTTAGCTCGTTCAGACTACATTTCAGAGAAAAGAAACATTCTCTCTCTGCTCGTGCTGGTTTTGTCTCTCAGTGGATTTAAGGAATTCATAATGAAATTGCTGCCCCAGAAGGTGGCGCTGAGAAACCTTCTGAATAAGCCTGAAGTGCCCAGGGAACAGATACTGGGGTGAGTCTACTTTAACAGGCAGTGGGGTAGACTTAACACTTGTAAATCTGTGAGATAACTAATTTTGGGGAAAATAACAGATTTTTTTATTGTTCTCCTCTGAAGAAGGTTTTACTTCTCTTCTTGCACACATATCCTTTCTCAACTAAAGAACTCTCTTCCCTTTTCTTGAAGATGGATTAAGTAAGATCAAGAGTCTTTTATTCTGGAGGAAGTATTTACACAGTGTATTCCTTCAAAAATTAATTGTTCCCGAATAGTTTCGCTGACAGGAGTCAGCATCACATGGCTGACACTGGAACTTCATTGGTAGCTCAGACTGTTAAAGAACACTAAAACAATTATTGGATAAAGCAAAGCAGACAATCTGGTCAAGACAGTGTCTTCTGTCTTGAATGATGCTTACCTGAAGAGTAGTATGATCCTCTCTGCTTTCTCGTTTACTTTGACCAACTTTTTATTTCTTTTGCACGCCTACACTGCCTTGGAGCTTCTGTGAGGGGTCAGAGCTCCTCATGTTGAGCAGATCAGTGAAGAGATGGCTCAAGTCTCCTCCTACACCCTACTTCTGACACCCCCAGGGAACCCTCCACCCCAAAAGCTTGGAAGACCTTCCTTTATTTTTATCTGTTTTAAGTTTCTGAAACCATAGCTAGAGGATTTCCTGCAGGACTTTTGACCTACACATGGCTTTTCCGTAGCAGCCCCTTTGCTAGTCCTTTCTTACACCTTGTTCCCTTCCATGTACTACTTTAACTTTCTTCTGCCTTCCTGTTGAGCTTTTGTTACCTTCCTGTCATTGTTCCTTTATCTGCAGGGCTCTGCAGCCTTGTTTATCTGTTTGCTATAGTTGGAAGTGTAGAGACGGGAAAGGAAAAAGGAGCTTTTAAAGGGAGGACTTGGGAAGGTGTTTGCAGAATTCAATCCTTGTTACAGCCTAGTGCACAGGACCATGGACAGGGAAAGGAGGGTGACACTGGATGCCTGGCAGAGTGCTTGTATGTGCTGCTGGAGCCCATGCGACTGCATAGGCATAAGACAGCTGTTGTGTTTGTTATATAAATTAATGCACGTACAGAATAAAGCTACGCTGGCTAATTATCTTCTACCTAGGTGAGAAAATAAATGTCTTGAATAAATAGGGCTATGGAGTTTAGCATTGCTTTCTGCTTTCCTTCACCTTTGAGTACGCAGGCTTGTTCTCATCTCTGCATCCAAGCAGTTCTGGCCTCAAGAGACACTAAGCTTCCAGTTGACCTTTGTCTTTTTCCTGCTGATCCATTTTCCCAGATTGTCCAATGGCATCTATAGGGGTGAACTTAGCAGTGGGAAATAGTTGCTAAACTAAATATCCAGTAATGGCACTATATTTGTTCTCAGGGTTTTGGCGAGGTGATATCATCTCAGTGAGCTACGGTCCTTTGTAACCGGAAACATAGTGGATCATGGTTTTTTTGGTTTTTTTGGGTTTTTTTTGAAAGTGTTTAAACCTGCTTCTAGGAACCAAATTCCCTTTTTATATATGTTTTATAATAACAACATTATTCAGTAATCAGTTTTAGTACGGCTAGGCCTTGAAACAGAACCCTTGCTCATTACTTACCCTTACTGTTTCAGCTCAAGAGCATGAAACAGTAGCCCTATGCTCTGAAGACAAGGTAATAAAAACTATAGGATGGTATATATCATGATGTTTCAGCGGGTTCATGTAAAACTGCTATATATATATATATATATATATATATATATTTTGGCTAGTAGCCATCACCATAACATCTCAGCACAGATTCTATAATAATTTTTTTTTTAATCAAGATGTAATTAAATCAAATTTTTCACTGTCTAAGCCTGTCTGAGCAATAGCACAGTGCTTGAGGGTTTGAACATGGCATGAGGATGCATGTGCGTCTGTGTGTGCTAAGGGATACATCAGGGTCTTAGACTTGCTGAGATAATTTTGGGGATTGTCTTGGAGAGAAGGAATCAAATTTGGGGCATGCTACATCTCTAGAGCAGGTTTTGCAACAAATGATTGCAACAGTCATGCTTGAGTTTTCTATCAGAGACAATTGGTTTGCTACAAAATAAAGCTCGTGAATGATCTAGGTTATATTCATTGTGAATGATCAAGGAACAAGGTGCTTTAGAAGAACAGTCAGACATGATGTGGACTTAACTGTACTCTTCTGTCTGTGTGTATTACAGTACAGACCTTAATAAACATAAGTAAATGATTACAGGTTGTTTTGCTTATAGTGCTATATAATAACCTGCTTTTTTCTGCAACTGTGGATCACATGTACCTTTTGTTCCTGCTTATTTGAAGTAGTTTCTCTATGCTAGGATATCTTGATATCTTTGGATATTTACATAAGTACTGTTGTTATAATGAATACATGTTTTCATAGTTTTACCGGCACTAGATATTATATTTTTCTTTTTTAAACAATAGCGTGGTCTTCCTGAAGTTTAATTTAGGTTGTAATAGAAAATTATCAAGCTGATGGTGCTGCAGAACTAGGTGACTACTGTATACAAGAACTTTTTCACTCTTGTTCTGCTCTTAAACTTAGTCTGTTGGTTATTTTGTGTTAAGAAGATAATTGAGATTTTTTTCATACAAATTACTGTCCTGGAGCTGCCTGTACAAACATCTGTCTATCTGAGGATTTTAGTGAACTTTTTGCTTTCATATTTCTGGCTCTTAAGTCTTCAAATGCAATTTTTAGTACTAATACTAATAGTATTTAGTACTAATAATTAGTACTAAAGATAGTACTAATGAAGTCAAAAAGGGAAGCAGCAGTATCCTGCTGATTCTTTCTTTTCTTAGTAGGTTGGGTAGTGGGGTGGGCAGGATAGATTCTTCTCTTGTGTTCTTTCTGGCTCAAAGTGAAGAACTGCAAAATAATTGGCAATTCACAGAGGATGGATGAAGCATAGGAGTTGTCCTCTGGATTTTCCTGCTTGACTATTTCACATTCAGTTAACTGCAGTGTGCTCTTGCTCATTAGTTTTTTGCTACAAACCATTTTATCTGAAATTTATCAAGATTCTTCTGTCTTTGAAGATGGTGCCCTAGTTCATTATCTGCAGGAGCAAGAATAAGGGCTGGAATCCACAGTGGGGATGGAACAAAAGCAATTTTGTCAGAGGTGTCCTTGTACTTTTCAATATTTTTTCTGTCTGGATTTTCCCATTTCTTGTAAAACATTTTCTTCATATTTTTACCACGGAGGCTTAGGATCACTGGTCAGGCTCATTTTTGCAAGGTAATATAGTTTTTAACTCTCCCAGAACTGATATTAGAGGACAAATATCAGGCAGTTCTATAGAAGCTCAGTGCTTGGACAGGAGCCACTGACTAATTAAAGAGGCCTCATAATAATCGCTATCATTTATCTATCCTACTTAGCATAGGCAGCAAATGAATGGCTCACAGAAGCTGACTTTAATTTTGTTCTTTACTTTCCAAGTGCATAATCTGTTTAATTCTTCACTACTTGGAATGTTTCTGTTAATTAAATGGAATCTCTGCAGGCTCAGTGATTCAGATTTTGGGACAAATTTGTGTACTTAACGAGGGGAAAGTTGGCCAAGGTCTCACCGGGCAACCTGATGCTTAAAGCAGTTCTTTCAAGGTTATTGTGTAAATGATGAGTGTTTCTTGGCAGTCAGCCACACAGAATCTTCCCTTTGCTGTTTAAGAGATGGATTCCTGTTTATCAAAGAATTCCTGCTACAACAAGTGCTAACTGATTTTCTCCATGACGGCTGACTGACTTTCTGACATATCTTGACTAGAGTGGAAATCAGTCCCTGTGGATGGTAGTGATAAATAAAGTAGGGCCTTACAAAGATTAAGGAAGTGGATATCAGGTCTTTGGCTTCTGATTTGGCAAACTGAATGTTACTTGCTACAATGGAATTAGGTAATGGGAGCAAAATCCCCTTTCCTGCAAGAATTCTCAAGACAGTTTACAGTATAGGACAATTCCTAAGAACAGTCAGTATTTAGCCTCTTCATCTTATTGCTATACATGAGTTTTTATAAGTAAAGCTGGCAGACAATGCCAGCTCGTGACTTCTGAGCAGAGTCTGGAGAATAGATATGAAAATAAGAAATGTCCACCTATGTATGGAAGTGTATGGTTTCCATATTTCGAAGTGTAGGATTCTGATGTGCATTACAAGGAAAGGGTGTGTATCTGATGGGCTCATTCTAGCACAGTCCTGTCTCTTCCCTTTCTGGTCTTACTGCCAGTTGAACAGCTTCTTCAGAGAGCAGGAGGTGAAGGATGTGGAAGACCAGGAGAGAGAACACCACAATTCTCCTCAGCAGAAAGCAACGCATAAGCTAGCTTTTAGATGCCCTTTATGTTCCTGCTCTCATTCCATGCGTACCTCCATTAGTCCTTATGTCAGTCCTCCTTCCCTAGGCTGGAGAAGGCGATGGGGAGGTTTCACTGGCTGATTTTGTCTGCTCAGCTATATTCTTGGCCCTTTTCAGTTGAGGAAGATGATTGCTTTACAAAACCTAAAGCAGGCGTATAGCATTCCATCCTACCTCCACTGTAGCCTTTCTCAAAAAATCCACCAGACAAGTGGGAGTTAGGCTCAGAAGGAAATAATCCATTGCCAACCTGCATCCCTGGAAATAGGATACTGAGGGAGGCCTCCAAATTTTCCTTCATTTGCTAACCGTTTCTGCCCGCATACTAACATTTTTTGCATGATGTTCCATTTCTGTGTCATTAGGAATGACTGGAAGAAGAAGCAAGATGGCTAGTGCTGTCACAGCGCAGTAAGTCCTTTCCCTTTTCCGTAATTCCCTGAGGCATATTTAATCACTTTCAAAAAGCACACAAGTGTTACGTGTTCCAGCCTCATTGTTCCATGTGAGCAGAAGTATTATGATCATAGCTGCCCTAGTGATGAGTGCAGAAATAGTCAGAGATGCAATGACAAAGGAATGTGTTACTTTCATATCTGTTGTCTTCCTGAGCAGAGGACCTGTTCAGATTCTTTAAATTCTTTAACTCTCCAGCACTTGAACAGAACATCAGCTTCCTTTCCTCTCATTACAGCTGAAGCAGTCATAAGTTTTGAGTTAACCATCAAGCATTTTCATTGGTTATACCTTTACTTCCGTAAGATAATAGGCATATTGAGCTGTTACCACAGCAAGTTCAAAAGATACATTTTAAGGCTGGCAATAACCATGATGTAAATTAGAAAAATATCTTTGACTTTCTTAATGAGATTTTAAGTTGATGAGACTACTGTGATGCTGAATTGCACTGCTGCAGCTCCTCTGGAACAAATAGTACTTCTTCCCAACACTCCTTTGGTGTACTTATTCCCTTATTTTTCTGCCACTGTATTTTCCATTCTAATTCAAGAAAAATATATTATCCTTTAAATGCTGAGGTAAATTGTGCTATAGACACTTACATATACTTTCTTTAGAGTTGTACCCTTTTTTTTCAAACTTACTTTAAAAACTGAGTAAAAGTAGTGTGATGCCTTTTTGTATGTTAACAGGCCAGGGTAGTCTTCCCTTCAGGTTAACTGGTTTACAGTTATTTATAAATGAAAAGTAACAAAATATCAATGCTGTGAATATTGAAGGAATTACATAAAAATATTTCTCTACTCTGTAGCATTATAGTTAAAGACAAATTGTCAGTTTCTCCTTTCTATCCATCCTTCCTCTTTTTTTTTTTTTTCCAGAAAAGCATATGTTCTACACCTGCTGAAATGCTTGTATACAAGAGAGAAGTGAGGCAACATAATCTAAATGTGGTTTCAAATTGATTTAACTGGGTATCTTGGACATCTATTTCAGTTTTAAAATGTCTTGTTTCCTTTTAGATTACGTGGATTGAGAGTAGCTTTAACAGACTTAAGATAAGCTATAATAAATCATTCTTAAATTGAAGTAGGTGTATTTGCATGGGGTTTTGCACTCATTTAATCAAACAAAACTGGTTTACTTTCTTAATGTAAACAGGACAGACAAAGAGCAGAGATCTGCACTGATTTCAGAAGGTGTTCAGCTGTTTTGTCTTGTTTTGTTTTTTCATTAAAATAAAGTCCAGTTTGCTTCAGAGTATTGCAGTAATAATTGGTTGCTTTAACTGGCATGCATCCAGGATCTAGAAGGTGAAAGGAAACATAGTAGGTGATATCATAACAAACTTTTGCCAAATTGAAGTTAGAGGGAATTTCCATTTTCTTTGTAGATGATATAAAAAGTTCTTATTTACAGTGAGGGCAGTGACAGTATCCAATAGTCGTCTTCATGGCAGTTCCAGGAGTAGAAGGATGCTCAGACGTGTTCCTGACACACAGCTAACATGCAAAGTATCTGGTAATTGGGATGGAGCACTTCATTTGACAGATTCTGAAGAAAGCAGAGAGCAGGAAAATACATAGCTCTGATATATATATTAAATGGTATTTGGATCCTCACTATAGCAGGGAAGGCTTGTTTGTAGCTGAGAGGGAAAATGAGGTAGTCCTTAGTGACAGAATAAGACTTTATCATTTTAATAGTGAGATTTACTTTGACCTTTTATGTTATACAGACCAGGTGCAAGCTTTTCACATTTTATACAGGCCAAGGCATCTGGCCTTGACCTGTATAATATGCAAACAGTGTGGTGCAAATTATCTGTTGAAAGACAGCTTTTCCTATGTATTAAGTCTCTTCAGAGTGAATCATCTCCTATAGAGTAATTTGTGGGATTGGTGTTAGTATCAGAATGACTGTCAGAGAAGGCTATACACTAGCTTTATTTTAGGAAAAGATAAGTTATGTGTTTCAAATAGTGCATAGCTTTACCCAGGGTGAGCAATATACAGGAGCACATCTTGTGTCCTCAGTTTTTTAAATAGCATTGATTCCATTTGAAAACTTCATGAGCATTCCACAGTGTTAGGCATGGAGGGATTTTTCTATATAATCCACATGTTTTCTGAAAGATCTTATGCTAGACCAGTATTCACTAAACAATAAGCCTTGTTTTTCCTTGTAGGAAATAGATATTCAATTGGAGCATCTGAAGAGGAGATCTTGAAGCAGAAGGAGGTGTCTGAGGAACTCGCAGTGGGCAAGATACACTTGCTGCAGTGACAGAGTAAGTATGAAAGATCTAGTAGAAACACTGAAAATAAGAAATCATATTCTGTTTGAAAGAATGATAGTATGTTTATGTGCTTGAGAGGCACTATAACAATTTCAGGGTCTCTCCTATCCAGAAGTATCGGGCACAGAAATACACAAGCATGCCTAGGCATTTACCTATAGAAGAGAGTGAGTGAGAGACAGAAAACCTTTTGCTTTCCTTACCTACACAACTCTTTCAAGAAACTATAAAATCAAGACATCTGATGACCAAGGTTTTAATTACTGCTACCAGTAACTGTGCCAGGAAATGGTACTGGTTCTGGAAGCAATAAAAAGGCAGCAGGCTCCCCTGCTTAAACTTATCTTTAACAAGGATATATCTCCTTTTTCCATGCCTTTAGAATTCTGGCCTGACATCACCAAGGCCTCCACACACAGTCTGGCTAGAGGGACGCTCTCTGATTTCCAAGAAAAACAAATGGAAAAGTGAAAACCTTGCATCTGGCCTGTTACCTCATCCTCAGCCACCCGGGCTGCTTGAGAGTCATCATGGCATTCCCAGTTCCTTTTTGCTTGCTACATAATAAATGAGAAAGACTGTTGAGAAAAGAGAAAGTCACAGAAAGCAGACAAGAGTTACAACTCAAAGGATTAGGAGGAGAGACCTACGTTATTTCTACGTGACATGATAAGTTTATTCAGATATTAAAGAATCTGTTTTTCCAAGAAGAGCTACCTGTGAAGCCAAGATGCACATGACCTATCAAAAAAGACAGGTAACAAACTGGAGCTTTAAGTATGAGAAGTACTTCTGTTTAACTCTCTGCAAAGAATCAGTCTAAAAGCTAAGTTCCAAGCAGTAATATTTGTAGAGGTCTGAAGAATGAGTAAGTAGTTGTTTTAGGATGTGAATGAAATGGAACCACACAAGTTAAGTTTCAGATCAAGGTTGCCAGGTAAACAATGACTGCTTGTCCTATTTTTGTTAACACATTTGGCTCAGGAATTGTTTTGCATATTTGGAGAGAAAGCCTGAATTTTTACAGATTTCTCCCCCCCCCCCCAATTTGGAGCAATATAAACATGTTGTAATACTCCACGTTTCCACAGGCAGAAGTGTCTCCAAAATTCTAATGAAGATTTGGACCTAACATTTAAGATAAGGAGAAGTAGACTCTGATAAAAATGACTGCAGTCTCCAGCCTAGGTACTATTACTAGCCATTCTCAATTCTACAATAATTATATTTAATGGGATTCTTAGCAGAACTACTTTTAGAGGATGGCACAAACTTTGCAAATGGAAGAGGACAAATGTAAAAAGACTAAATGTTAGCTCTGTCATCCTTACAAATTATTCTTTACTGAGGATGTTACAAGTCTAGCTCTCTGATGATTCGTGCTTTCTCTCAGTGCTCTTGCTACTTTCTGTTGTAGTTATTCAGATTTTCCCTCCTTTCAGCTGCTATCCAGTAACAGTTGATGGCCTCTTTGATTAAATGGATGGCACCTCCACTAAATGTGCCTTTGCTCCACCAAACATCAGCCGGAAAAGCTGGAATGGAAAAAAGAAATCGGAGCAAACAAGCAAGGATGTAAGCAGTAATGAATCCCCACAATTGTAACTGTTTTTGCTGTCACCACCAAAATAAATTTATTCTCCATGGCCTTGGTTTTGAGTTACAGATGTTCAGGGTTTACTCCCTCCTCCTACCTTAATTACCAATAATCAAAGCTACATAGTACAGTTTATTTCCCTTCACCCTTATTATTTGGATGAAGGATGACTGTACAGAGTTCAACATGCATGCAGGAAGGCTGTTCAACCTCTGTGTTAGGCAACAGACAAATTTGGATACAAATTCTGTTCAGGAAAACTGGCAGAAGATTAATTCTGACAACAACGTTTCTTTTAATCTTATGAAAACAATGTTTTCTTCTTTTAGATTAAAAGACAATCCATAAATCTTACTATACCACATTTTTTATAAAAGCTTGAGAGAACAAAATACTCACGGGGGGGGGGGGGGGGGGGGGGGGGGGAAGGCGCCATGAATGATTAGATCAGATGCCTATGCTATTCCTGTTTTTGTGATTTCTGCATTAGCAACTTATAACTACTGATCTTCACATTATTTAAAGAGTGAAGTCTTATTAGCTGCAGTGAAATTTTTCAGAAGACAAAAGAACGATTTCTTAAAAATTCAAGGAAATTGCAGATATGTGGCTTTTGGGTAGTTGCCAACTTCTGAACAAATTTAAGTGATGAGTCTGCACTTTGCATTTCCATAACCTGCTGCCAGCGGTGTTACAGCTGTCTCTGTTGCATGCATAGTGAAAAGGAGGATTTAAGCAAGCTCTTCAGTACTTTTCTGTGGGATTTAGAATGGAAGCAAGCTTCTAATACGTTTATCCTGTGTGATCACAGTGAAGGCAAATGACTACAATGACAATGACAAATCATGTTCAAAGAAGCGCATGAATCTATGGCTATAATTTCAAATCTTTATAAAAATCCTTAGTTCACAGAATTCAACTATCGTATAAATCTGAAAACTGCTAAATGCTCTAGCCACCTTAGTATTTACAGTGTTGCTTCTATTATGAAAACACCTGCACTAGTTTTAGTGGCAAGACAATTTAATTCACCTGTATTTATTCAGTTTGATTGCCAAATAAAATATAGCACTGCTGTCATTCTGGTAGCAAGCAAGCACTGCATTCTTTCTGGAAAGTGCCCCAGTCTTCCCTTTGCATTTGTACCATGATTTATTTTACTTTTGAAAACAGCTTATTTTTCAGTCTTTTCAGGGCTTCTTGGTTCTTATTTATAAATGTGTCTATTCTGTAGATATAATTGAACTATTTCACAGAAAGAGAATAAATTTAACAAGTATTTTACCCTGCTCCTATGGCTGGAAGAGGTGCATTATTGTGAAATGTAATATTTGCATACAGTTGGCAGATTCTTGTGGCAACAAAATCTGTTTTATCATTAATTTAGGCTTCTTCATTCTCTTATGACAGAAATCACAGGCAGAATTATTCACATAATCCTTTGGCTTAAAGGAAGATTGCTCCTAACATTTTATTCAGAATGTATTATTTTCTTTCCATGAATGACTGTTCCTTGAAACAGTGGTGTAAACGTGTTCCTTATTCTCTGAAATTAGTTTGCACTGATTTTGGATTTTTTTTTTCCCCCCTCACAGGCTTTGTTTAGATTCATGGGAATTTCATATCACTCCTGAAGCTTCAGTATAAAAGAGCAGAATCAAGCTAAGTCTGGAAAAAGCATTGTAATAAGCACCTCATTGTTCAGTAAGTAGATTTACTTCCAACACAGATACAGAAGAGGAAAATAAGGGTTCCACTAGCAAAATGTGAAATTCCAACTAGTGTATCTCTTTCCAAGGAGAAAACACCAGGTGTTCTGAGTTTTTCCAGAATGTGTATACTAATTTTCTTGTCTTATGTGTGGATTAGAAACTAATCACAAGCAGAACTATTCTGTCTTCTTCTAAGACATCCTCCACTGCTGCAAGGGTCACATTTTAATTAAAAAATACATTGGTGGCTTTTCATATGTCCTGCCTATGTCTTTAAGCTTGTGAACTTAATAGTCACATATTTCTTATGGTTGAAAGTACCAATAGAGAGGCAAGGAGGCTTGGGAGAGGGATTGAAAAAATATTTTTTATTTAAATATACTTAACTTTACAGTTCAGGCTTCAGTACTACATTTATTTTCTCACATGCTGGTTTGTAACCACTTATATACAATTTTATCAAAATGAGTAAGTGTGGTTTGGTGAAAATAATCTTCTATCTTAATCTTCTGTTGAGTGGAAAGACAGCTTGTCCTTCTTCTAGCACAACAGCATTCTTCTAAGTTAAGTCACAGGGAAAAATTACCATATACGTGACATGTTCATGGGTTTTCATTCTATTTTCAAATAACATTTACTGAAGAAATAAGACATTTATTTGGTTTTGTAAAAGGTTAGAAGTATTATTGCCAATGCCATGACTCAAACATGCAATTTCTTTTTTCTCCTTTAAGACCAAGGTAACAGTAATTGATCAAAAAGACAGATACACTGTCTGATGTTAAAATCTTTCCAACCTCAGAGTTACAAAAATAGTAACAGAAATGTATCACATTCTACATTTACCACATCTGCAACGTACATAATATATTTACATCATTTAAAAGATCAAAGTGGAATAATGTAGGCTTCAAGATGTTGCAGTCCAGCTGCATTGTAACATCTATTTCTAAGATCAAGTCAACCACAGCTTTTCTCAGTGTTTCCACTGCCTCTCTTAAGCCAATCCGTGTAATACAACAGCAGATGCAAGCTATTATCAAACTTTTCGCAGCTCTAGGTTTTTGCATCTTCCTGTCTTCTAACTAGGAAGCTGTGTGCAGGTCAGATCAGGTATCTGCTTCCAGGGCTGATGGGATCTGCAAGTTTGAACTGGGATCTATCTGTATTTGTGCACCAAACCCAACACTTGGGTTTGAGCCACACTTGAAGAGGAGCTGCAGGTTTCAAATTCAAGAGAATGGTTGGTAATCGCAATACACAGACCATCAGTGTCACATGTGGCTCTGCTATGTGCTACTAATCTCTTAGAGACTTGCTTTCAGACTGCATGTAAATTATGGCCCAGACATCATTTATAAGAGGGACTAGAAAGCCATACTGCCCTTCTGTTACTACTTTTAAGTGATGTGTGTGTGTAAGTCTGTAGATCAACTACGGTATCTTAAAAATACTATTCCTATGAGGAGAAGAAAGTCAATGAACTAGTGTGGGAGGGTAGGTTTTTTGTAGGTTTGTTGGTTGATTTCATTTGGCAGGTTTGCTTTCTGTTTGTTTGTTTTTAAGAAATAGAAAAGATCCACTTTCTCCTTACTGGCTGGGCTGTTTAGCACTCTGAAATTCAGAGATTCTGATACTCTCTCTATTATGTAAGCAGGTTTTGTTCTGCGTTCTCAAAGAAAACAAATTTGGCTGACCTAGACAGTGTAATTCCTAATTCACCAAAGGATCTCTGAATTCCGTGGATTTGCCACAGTCCTGATATTCACCTTGTTCTTCCTCAGGAAAGCGGCAGCTGCAGGCGTCATCCTCCTGAATCGACTGTTCAAGTGTGGTATGCACTAATGAAAAAAAACATATATTCACATTCTGTTGTATTTATCCAGCCATCTTATTCCACCCTTCCTCAGTCACAACTGCAGGACATCAGCAGGCAAAAATCTTCTTAATGATCCAGTAATTTGATCTTAAATTGTTCCTCTACAAAGATATTTCTGATACATTAATTTATCATACTTTGTTTTCCCCAGTGCACCAGGGGCTGCTATGGCTTTGTTTGCCACAGGGATGAAAGGAAGAGTGAACAACATGGAATTGTTAGATTTTTGGAGTAATGCTATTTTCTCCTATAATCAGAATCACATTAGAGGATCAAGCTTTTATCCCTAGGAAAGAAAAAAAAACTGATTTTTTTTTCTAGTTTCCTGTTCAAAGGATGACTTTATATCACCAGTTTTTTTTAATTAAATACCAGGTAGGTTTTAATTGTGTGCTATGGAAGAACAGGTACATGCTTATTCAGACACTATTTATAAGAGAAGTCTTAAGATTCTGTGGCTAAAATGTTTTGCTTTCAGATAATTAAGATAATTAAGCTGCTTTCACTAACAACTCTGTACTTGAGTACGTACTGAAGGGTGTATATAATCAAACAAATGAACAATATACAAAGTACATTGGTACTTTGTATATTACAGAAGTAATGAGGGATGTGATTAAAAAGCTGAGAAATGGAGAAATGAAAAAAGTATTTGGTTTGTTGGGATTTCATATTTTGAGTTTTCACTTATCCTAGTTTGTTTCTTCTAGTCTGTAGGGAAGGCATAAATGCCATCTGAAGAAAATCAATGTTATAATGAGATTGGAAAGCACCGAAACATGACAAATTGTGTCAAGGGCACCCTTCCAGGAAGAGCAAGGACTGTATCCTCTTCCCATGGGAAAAGAATTGAGGAGACCTGATACACTTTTACATCTTTTCACCATTCTTCTGTTGTATTAAAAGATTATCTAAGGCCATATTCTAAAATAATGGAATACTTATTCTGGGTAAATAAAAAATATACAAACCCAATGAATAGTCATTAAAGCCCTGGAATTAAATATCTTAGCATGTTATGTCTAGAATTCCACTGCATTTATTTGGGGAGTTCAAAATCAAAATGAAAGAAGTACAAAACAAATTTCTTTGATCATGCCTTCCTAAGGAACCTACCTCCAAGTGCACTCAAGTGCCAAGTACAGAAATAGTGGTATTTGTTAGGAAGGGTGAGGGAAGAATATCCATAGAGATTCACAGATGATACTACAAGTTATCTGAAGGAAGGCTACGAATGCTCAGCATTTGATCTGTTCACGCATGTGGAACTACCCAGAGGGCAGCTGACAAACGTTCAGCCCCAGCTTACACTAGAGTAAATAGGTTGGGTGGCCAACCTCAACAATAAATCTTAGAATGCTATTTCCTGGGGATAGTAGTCTCCCATGTAATTTCATATTGCAGTGTCGGCTGCAAAGGACTGGGGGGAAGTGCTGCTTTGGAACCCTTAGGAAGCTGTAAGCAAATTCTCCTAGTAGTCTAACTTATAATTACGGTTGCTTTCCATTATACAGGGTAATGTTAACTGGTATTCTACAAATAATGGAAAAACTTAGGTAATACAGGTGCTGCAGAGTTCACTGTAAACACAAAAGTGCCTTTAGGTGGCGCCAAACCGGAGCTGATAAAACACGCAATTCGCCTCGTATCTCTGCTAAACTCCAGAGCTTCCCCGGAGGGCTTATTAGCTTGCAGAGGGCGGTGCTAGATTCAAGCTGGCTCTGCGTATGTGTAGCAACGTGTCCTGGTTTGATATTCTCTCTTTTACTGACGGTAAAGTGCAAAGACACCCAGAGAGCACTACAAAAGGCAGTATGGTTGGTGCTGTGTGTTAGCTGGCCTTAGGGTGCTCTGGCTCCAGACCATAGGTACTATTTCTGAGCAGATGGAACTAGGAAGCGCTATTGCCACACGTGCCAGGGATGGTACTTGGAAGAAATAAACAAAACTGAATCCAGCTGGATAAGCAAGGCTCAGCTGAGCTTTTTCACCTTTATGGATGCGGTCAGAGTTAACCTGCAATATTGATAAAACAGCCACAGATAATTGAGAGTTGACTGTAATCAAAATTCCAAAACTTTGGATTCCTTTCAGTTACTGTATCTGACTTCCAAGGAAAAATTTCAAGCTATCTGCAACTATCTTTTAAAGGCACTTAAACCTGGATTCCTAATTTCTGTCTAGTTTCGGAAAGAAAAATTCAATTGAAGAGTGTATCTATCTTACTTTTCTTGAAGACAGCATGTAGTTTCTTTTTCTGCCAGATGCTGAAGCATATGCACAAAGGTAGCAGAAACAGTATGCACAACAGCCCAGTTACAGCAAGAGAAATTCTGATGATGTCCGGCTCGAGGTCCTTCCCTAGGAAGCAAACAGCATTCTCAAGTGTTACAGAGCAAAATTCTACTGCAGCTGAATTAGCTGACTTCTTTGTCGCCATCTCAATATGTCTGCTTCTGTATTAGTTTGCAATATTGGAAATGGATATAAGAAGGTACTCTTGGTTTAAATATGTCTGTGAGCTATAGTATGTCTCAAAGAAAGTCATAATTCTTTAGCTGTAATTAAACAATATTATGTGATGACTCACCTGGCACAGTGATAGAAAGTGGAAAGGCAGAAGTGGTAGCTAGAGTAGTGGCTAAAGCAGAACTATCTGAAGTGTGTCTGCAAACCACATCTTTTGCTGTAGTTCCAGGCTCCAGGACCCGAGTTGCAGAGCATCTGAAAAATATTTAAAGTAAAAACAAACAAACAAACAAAATTATGGAAATGAATTCAGTCAAGTGCAATAGCAATATCATTTATTTTTTGATTACTTACTTTGTCCAGTTTTTACAGGAGCCATTGGGTTGATCATTAAAAGTTCCAAAGCGACAAGCTTGGCAACCTTCAACAAAGAAGGACAGGTAGTCACTATTTACATAAGATGAGCATTTAAAACTATATGTGAAACATTGTTATTGCCTGCTCGTACAATAACTATGATCCACAATCATAAATATTTGTCATCTATTAATATTTTACAAGCTGCTCTGAGTATACAAGGCAAGTCTTTCCCTGTGTCCATCCGCAGAAGCTATGGGTGAGTACAATACTTGGCTACTGAGCTGTTTTAGCACAAGCTGTTGTAACTTGCATTTAACTCCAGTGTTCCCAGCTCTGTTTCCCACATGCTGGCCACAAGGCAGCTGCCAGGTGAAGGGAACTAATGCATGTGTGATTTGAGCCTCAGTAGGGCTCAGATTTTGGTGAGCATGTCTGTCTGTGCTTGCTCCACATAGTATGCAAACTGTTCAGCAGCACTGGCAGTTTTTATCTTGTGAGGTCTTTAGGGCTCCCCTTTCTGCACTGGGCAAGAGGCTGTGTTGTGTGCAGTGCAGCGGACACAGGCGACTTAAGCTAATGGGGAAAGGTGACCTTACCGCTTCCTGCGTTCTCCTCACCCACGCCGCAGTTTCTGTCACAGCGGGAGCAGCCGTCTCCACTGCAGTGATATCCATCCCTGCATGTGCATTCGGCATCACTTTTTGGTGAACACTCTCTTAAATACCTGAATCTTCCTGAAAGGTGGAAACGACTCCTGTGTTATATACACATTCAAACCTAAAGCACAGGGTAGCAGAGGCCCAAGGCCCTTGCTCAAACCACTGACAAAAATTAAACTGTCAGTTTAGAGAGAGTTGTGGCAGATGCATCACGTTATTTGGCCAGTGATATTTTCCATTTGCAATGAAATGACAAATTAATACAAATTATTTTATCCCACATCAGGTAACAGAAGCATTTGTAAAGAGGAACTCCTCATCCCCCCAGCAGGCCCAGCTGCAGGTCCCACACCGCCACTGCCTCGAGGGAGGTCACACCAACCGCCGCTGCCACCGTCCAGAGGGAGACACCCCACCACCCGGAGAGAGGTCACCCTGCTGCCACTGCCCACAGGTGGGTCACCCAGCTGCTGCCACCTGCAGGGGGGTCACCCTGTCACTGCCCCCCGCAGGGAGGTCACCCCGCTGCCACTGCTGCCCAGAGGGAGGTCACCCCACTGCCACTGCCCACAGGTGGGTCACCCAGCTGCCACCACCTGCAGGGGGGTCACCCTGTCGCCGCCCCCCGCAGGGAGGTCACCCCGCTGCTGCTGCCTTCAGGGGGGTCACCCCGTCGCCACTGCCCCCCGCAGGCAGGTCACCCCGCTGCTGCTGCCCCCCGCAGGGGGGTCACCCCGCCGCCCGCAGGGGGTGCCGGTACCTTCGCACTTGCGGCAGAGGGTGCAGCGGCTCTGTCCCGCGGCGCTGGAGAAGGTGTCGGGCGGGCACTGCCGGCAGCCCGCGCCGCGCCCGCAGCCCACGCTCAGCATGAAGGTACCTGCGGGCCGAGACACACGGTGGCTGTTGCGAGGCCGCCCCGGCCGCGCCGCCCCCCCCCCCCCCGGCCCGCTCCCGGCCCGGCCCTCACCCGCCGGGCAGGTGGCGGCGCACGGCGCGGCGGCCGCCGGCCCCGGGCGCAGCAGCGCCAGCAGCGCCAGCAGCGGCGGGAGCGTGGCGCCCGCTGCCGCTCGCATGGGGTCGGCAGACAGCAGGAGTGCGCGCGGGGCGGCGGGCGCCGGCCCTTAGCGGCCGCCCCCGGCCAGCCCCGTGCGTCACCCGGGGGCGGCGGGGAAACCCCGGCCCGGCCCGCGGGGCTTTCCGCCCCCGGCGCGACCCCCGGGGCTGCCGGGCAGCGTCTGCCGCCGCCTCAGCGCTGCCGGGCAGCGCCCTCCCGCCGCGCTCCGGCGAGTCCCGCGGCCGCGGGGGGCCCGGCCCGGCCCGGCCGTGAGCCAGGTGCAGCCCCAGGAAGGCGGAGGAGACTAGCCTCAGCGTCCGGAAAAGAACACCTCTGTCTCTGCGTACTCCTCAAAAGATACAGGTGGTTCATGTCTCTGAGGGCTGTGGCCTGTCCTCTGAAATCTTTCAAGATATTCAATCCCTCACTAGACAGACAGAAAAGCCACTAATTTAAGCCAGGATGACTAAAGTAGATGGGGAAAGACAGAGGGAAGTGATGGGTTTTGAATTAATAATCAGATGTTCTGTAAGCACTAAAAAGATAGCAAGGAGACAAATGACATGTATTTGTCAGCAAGGAGCCACGTCCAGTCAATCTAATTTTCTCCTATGACAACATTGCAGGTCTTGTGGAGAGCAGAGAGGCGGTAAACTTCTCACAACCTGACTTTCATCAAGCTTTTGACATCATTCAATAGCATACCTGTTAAGTAAGCTGGGAAAATACACTGAACCTAGGTGAGGTGAGTGCAGAACTGCTGGCTGACCATGCTTAGAGAGCACTTAGTAAAGGTTGCTGTCAAGGATGCTTGGGGGTACCCATGTGGAAGTCTCTTGGTTCCCTGCCTGTTCGGTATTTTTATCAGCAGTGTAATCTGTGCTGTCATTTATTGATAATGGAACATATTTTGCAGAGATGTACAGATGATACACAGCTGGGAGGATAACAAGCCTTGGGCTAGACCAGATGAGAACTCAGACATGAGCTTGACTGATTTGAGGGACAGTCTAAAATAACCAGCACCAGATTCTGAAATTCACAAAGGCATAGCGAGATCCGACTGCATAAATACGTGGTAAGGACCAGTTCACAACGGTTACTAAAAGAAGGCTCTAGGATTATGGTATTTCACAGACTGAGTGCTCCTAGGTGTCCCTGCAAGGTGTGTGAAGCAATCTTTGTGCTCTGCTCAGCACCTGGAAGCTGCTGGGAGCAGCCCCAGCGGGAAGATCACTGTGTCCAGTTCTAGGCACAGCACAAGGGAAACCACCCACCAGAAAAGCCCAGAAGGCAGTGTGAGCTGTTCAGACCCGCAGAACGGTGATGGTGATGCAACAAAAGCATGCAGGTGCACAGAGGGCGGTGGCGAAGAAGGCAACGTGCTGGTCCCCGTCTCTGGGTGGGTGGGAGAAGGAGCGATGGGTTTGAACTGCAGCCAGGGCCACGTCAGGCATCAGCAGGTATCTGTAGGGACATCGACGGGCTGGGATGCAGCCCTGCAAAGGCGGTGGCCTTTGCCTGATGGCAGAGCGGGAGCAAGGCCACGGCTGGGGGCGCGGGGTGGGAGCCTTTCCCTGACGGCAGAGCAGGAGCAAGACTGCGACTGGGGCACGGGGGGGAGGAGCGGTGGCTCCTGCGGCGCCGCAGCGGAGTGGCGCCGCGGCCCTCAGCGGCTCGGGAGCACCGTGAGGTCAGGGCCAATCGGGTCAATCAGGGCCAATCGCGTGCCCTCGGCCAATCCCCGTCCGCTCCCGGGTGGGCGGGGCCTCGCGCCGCTCGTGGTGCCGGCGCCGCCCTTTGCCCGGGAGGGCATGCAGTGAGATGGGGCGTGCGAGCAGGCCGTGCGGCCGGCCCGGGCTGGGCGAGGCAAGGTGCCAGTCACAGCCGTGGTCACACAGACCCTCTGCCTCACCCCATACCTCCTACAAAAGCTGGGTTTTGCGCTGAGAGACATGCTTTGCTGTGCTGCAGTTTGGAGTAAGGTTAGGAGCAGAGCTTAGAAAACAAGGCTGTCATTCTTTGAAAATTCTGGTTATGCTAAAGTAAGCTTGTGTTGCTGTGGCCAGGCTGCTTTGGTGTGTGTGTGCCATAGCAGCGAATAGTGTTTTTAATGTGTTCTGGGGCCTCTAGGATACAATAACCTTCACATACTGCGTAAGACATAAGATGTGCTTCACTGGGTCTGACTATGTGCGGAACTTGGTGGAGACCATCTCAGCTTTCTGCAGTCAGCTGAATGTGAAAGCAGCAGAAATAAATAGAAGGGAAAACAGTGAGGAAAGAGTTTTCTAGAATATATAACTTATAAGCAAACATCCACTTCAACTCTCATACGGATAGATTTGCAGTAACAACAAGGACTGGTCTAGTGGAAGTCTTGACTGAAGTTCATTGTGGTCAGTAAACCTGAGCTCTCTACATTGTCTCAGGTAAGACAGCAGAAGCCTTCAGACATGCTAAGAAAGTGTCTACCACATCTTGTGTTTCTTCCCTGAAAGCTACTCTCTTGTTACGTGACATAGACGTGTGTTTCTCTGCCAGAGCTCTAGCAAGTCCATTAGCTGGGAACCAGACCCTTGAAGGAATGGTCAGCACCTGCAAGTAGCAGTTTTTCAGAAAAGGACTCTCTGTGGTCTTGCAGGGTCCTCTTAACAGCTCGCTCTTTCTTCCCAAACACTGAAATTTCTCCTTAGGAAAACTAGGAAAAAATTCTGTCCCAGAGCAATGGGAATTTTCAATGGACCATGTTACTTAGGAAACTGGGATGCCAATTAAGAGTTTTAGATGGAATTTGGAGGAGGATAATGAATTAGTTCAGCACTTTTTGACAGGGAGCACCTTTTAAGTGCGAGGGCTGCCTGAGAAAAAGCACAAGAAGCTTGTTTTAAGGAATGTAGGAAAGAAGTAGGTTAAGTTGGATGGCTTGGGGTGAGAGCTGACGCCTTGCTGTAGAAGTCTTTGAAACTGGAGGTGTGTAACTTGTGATGATGATAGCATAGGTGGGTCATGCTGTCAAAGCGTTGGGCTCGGAAAATGCACTGCAAAGCTGCGTTCTGAGTGAACACGAGGAGGAAACCTGACAAAGGGAAAGGGAGCGCGGAACAATGTCAGAGACGTCGGCAAGTGCTAAGCCGAGGCTTGGTCGGGCCGAGCGACCCCGGCGCGGCTCTGACGGGGAGGTTGCGACGCTGGCGCGGCGGCTGCCGGGGGCGGGCGAGCGCGGCGGGGACACGCGAGG
>NW_020450949.1:88901-122837 GCF_003343035.1 Apteryx rowi | reverse complement strand
CAGCCGCCGGAAGCCCCGCGGGGCCTCCGCCCCGAGCTCCGTGGTGGCCGCAGGCGGCTGGGGAAGGCCCCTCGCTTGCCTTTCGGGGCCCCGGTCTCCTGATTCCTGTTGTGACGGGCGTGATGGCGGATTCTGCAACCTAGCCGTGTACTGGCTGTTTGCGGCCTCCTGAAATTTGACCTGCGCATTTGAACTGCGTCAAATGGTGCTGGGGCTCAAAATAAATGCATAAATATGTAGAGATGTGGGCATTTCTCTAGGCTGGCTGAGCTGATAATCTGCAGAAGCTCTCCTGCTTCTGGTATGTGAGCGATGAAGTGTGTGATTATTTTTTTAAGCAAGCTTTTCTAGAGTTGCTGCTTCTGCCGTTTGCCAGAAGTCACCATCTTGAGAAATGTACACTTACCCGTGTAAGGAGACGCATTTAGCTTAAAGGTTTGGGGCAGCCTGTGCACATGCCAGCACTGAGAAGCAAATAGAAGACTTATTAAGCCGTGTGTAGACGGCTTGTTAAATGAAGTGGCTGGTATGTCTGTATAACCTGACTCTGCCTTGTTGGAGAACTTAGTCTTACTCTGGTAGCATTTACAGCATGGCAGGTATTTACATATGCACCCGCATAAAGAAAAGTACTAATGCTGAAGAATTTGTGGAATATATGATGATAAACATCTACAGATAGCAGGGAGAGACTGCATCCTGCTAGGTTAGGGAAAATAGAAAAGCTTTCAGGATCAGATGCCCATTTGCATCTAAAGACTTGAAAACTTGAAAGAGAGGAATACAAACTACCTATCTACAGTGTTTATCTATATTAAGAGGCAAGTGCAGTATTTCAGCTTTGCAGCTCTTCAGGCTGTCTATTGCTAGGTAGTCAAATCTGTATGAAAATTAATTTTGCAAATTCAACGTATACCTTCCAGAAGAGCAGCTCTTAAGTATCCCTAGGCTCTCCTGAAGTCATTGCTAATGTCTGTGATTTGTGTGTACTCAGCTCAGTTGGTCTTGTATTTGACAGTACAGAAAACTATACTAAAAGTAGGATTTGATTCACAGAACTAGTTTGTTTAGGCCAGTTCTATATGCTGCAGGACCTTTTGCTGTATATTACTGCATTCCAGAAACAGCCTCTTTCTCAGTGGGACTAAGAGTAGAGAGCAAAGGTGAAAATACATGAATCTGAAGCAAGGTGGGGGGGGGGGGATAGATTTCTTTGGTCTAGGCAACTAAACGTGGATCTTATTTTAAGAAGAGCTCCCAGGTGCTATGTGCATTTCTGGGTAGAAATTCCCTCTATAGGGAAAAATCCCTGTCTCATAGAATGGATGAACCATGAAATGCCTTCTTTCACACCACAGATGCTTTCACAGACTTCTGTCAGACTAGCATGAGTTAATGTGTATTTTATGTGATGTAGTTAATTTAATGTATTTATTTTTTTAATTTTAAGTTTCATTTAATTTAAGTTAATTTAATTTAATCTTCAAATGGAAATGTGGCCATAAACCTCAATGTGAAATTAGGAGCTAAAAAAAATTCTTAAGCCTAGTTTGTTCCATTCGCTGCGTTCTGTGGCCTGCTCCCCCATCACACATGTGCATACGCTTTTCTCCCCCACAAAACTGTGAAATACCCAGAAAATCTATTGCTCAGATTTGCAGAGGCACTGGTCGAGTCATTATAAGTCACAGGAAACTCTTCATGAAGTGTGCTGTGCGGAAACTAAATACCAGACGTGAGGTCAAAGCTCACATAAACCCTTTTAATAAACCCTGACCCTGGGTAGGAGTGAGTAGTCTGGGTGTGAGCGAGGGTGTGCAAACTGAAAACAACCCTGCCACCCACCCTGAACCCTTCTCTCTGTCAGACTCAAGTCATGTAAAGTCTTGATTAGGTCAGGCTGTTTCCTGTTCTGATGCTGAGGTGCTCTGCCTCCCACTGGACAAACTTTTTAGTCCCTTAATTCACAATGTATCCTTTGTGAAAAGTTCTTTAAATAGAATTGTTATGAATCTTCATTAAAGCTAGTGAACTTATTTTGAGATGGTATAGGTGAAAGATAATGCAAAAATGCAAATTTCTTAATGAAGGATTTGCACTAAGGGATTTGCCCTCTAACCACATCTATCTCTCTCTCTCATTCGCCACCTCCTCCCAACTCCTTCCTTCTTGCCTGATAGGAGCCCTTTGTGCAGCGTACTGTAAGACATGGCCTCGAAAAGAGCATTGGTGATTCTGGCAAAAGGAGCAGAAGAAATGGAAACTGTTATCCCCACTGATGTTATGAGAAGAGCTGGAGTGAGTATGCAGATAATAAAAAATCTTTTAATGAGCATTTGTTCAAGTGAATATCTTTGCCTCAAAATTGTGTTTGTTGGGAATTCAAGGGCTAGACTGTTGTTTGGGATGAAAATTCATCTACGCCCTCTTACTGGTTAGCAAATATTTGTGCCACACCCCAAATAAGCATCCATTACTAGACAACATTTGCGCAAAAGATGAACATTTGGAGTATGAGGCTGGTGGAAACTAGAGCAGATGTTTCAAGTAAATCTTATTCTCTCAGAAAACACGACAACTCCCATGCATAGTACCAGAAAGTGCTTTTCTTTAGGGGTCTGAACAGCTCTGTACTCATCAGGTGCATGACCTTACCTACCTCTTCTAGAGCTACTTTAAAAATTCTTTTCTCAAGTTGAATTCTCTCTAGTGGCATTCCTCATGCTGAAAATGAACACCAACGTCTCACATATAGAAATCACCAAAATAAAAATTACCTTCTCCTTCCACCTCTGTCATTCCATTAATGTCCTCCTTCCTTTTTTGGGTGTCAGGCACAAACTTGTCTGCTTATTTAGTGAAGGTGTGCTATGCTATGCACATCCGTGATATTACAGCCAGGTGCCTGAAAGTGGAGAGAGAATTTAACATATTATAATTGTGTTTGAGAATGGCTCGAACCTGCAAAGAGACTTCAACCTGATCTACTTAGTCTGGGTTGTGTTGTTTTGTTTTGTTTAAAACTTGTGGGATCAGATATTCTTTAAAAGTACTGTTTGAAAAGTTGAACTGTTAGTGGTATTTGTCAATCTCCAGGTGAATATCACTGCTGCTTGGGGAAACATAAGTGGTGTTCTGTTTTTGACAGCTTTCAGTATTGCTCGGCTTGTTCTGTGTGCTACTTTAGAGCTAATAGCTAAGAAAAAAAAACCTAAGTTAGTGTATTTTCATGAATTGTAATGCTATATGTATTCTTCTATTAGATCAAGGTGACTGTTGCAGGCCTAACAGGAAAAGAACCAGTGCAGTGCAGTCGAGATGTCTTCATTTGTCCTGATGCCAGTCTAGAGGATGCCAGAAAAGAGGTTGGTCACTCTGATCTGTTGTAATGACTAATATGGCTTTTCTCACAGTTTAAGAAGTGAATTTGGAAAGTTGCTACATTACCTTTAGAAATACGTTGCACGCTGGCTTTATGCAGCAGTAACTCACAGAACTGCACATTCTGCCATTCTCTCTGCTAGTGTAGTCCTGCTTCTCAGTGTGCTGGGATCAGACGCATCTCTGAACTCTGAACAGGTATTTGTTTTTACAAAGCATCAAACTTAGAGCTTTATTTTGTGTGTTAGTCAGATGGCCCAGCAAAGCGCCTTGATTTGGAACAACAGAAAACTTCTGATGGAAAGCTAAATACAATTAGAGCTGTACAGTAAGCTTGGAGGAAAAACACTTGTCCTCTCAGTGCAGAACTGCCATTTGCCTGATGGAGCTCTTAACTTCATCAGGCTTAAAACTTGGTTCTGAGACAGCCTTTATCAACAATAGACTTTTCCTTGTATGGGAAACAATATTTTATTCCATTTAATGGAACAGATTCTTTGCTCTTAAAGTCAGTGTCTTTCAGTGGAAGAAAAGATAGATCTCCGCTTCTCACCTGGCTTGGTTTTAATGGCCTCAAAACGATGCAATGAATATATCAGCCTCTGTTCTATGAAACTGTGCTAAGTTTTATCTTCTGTTTGGTCAGGGGCCTTATGATGTTGTGGTCTTGCCTGGAGGTAATCTTGGAGCTCAGAACTTGTCAGAGGTAAAATTCTGGTATCTTAAAGATTCAAAGATATACTCTTGGGTAGTGGGTGGTCTACACTTGCTTAGTAATCCTGCAAATTCAGTTCAATGCCTGAAAATTCTCTTTGAATGAATCAGTAAGAGGTAACTAATGGTTTATTATCTTAAGCCTATTGTGTATATATAATTGGGACAACAGGGTAAATTCTTGGACTTTGAGTAGCTAGTCAAGCAGAGTAAAAAGAAGGATGCTCTGTATTGTGGGAAAGTCTCTGTTCATAATTATACAAAGATACAACCATCACAAATGAATATTTAATTTCATGAAGCATAAAACAGGCTGAACCCACAGGAGCCTGTGTTCCTTTGCTCAAGAATTCTGTCTCTGTCGAAGCTATCTTAGAGGTGGTATAAATACCATGTGGAAGGTGGGCAGACAAACAAGTTGATCTATCAGATAGGATTTAGATGGTATCACATAGTTTTTAAGGCCTGGAATATGAGACAAATATCGCATCTAAATCTTTTTAAGAATGATAGAGACTGTATGGACTAATCTCATGAATACTCTTTCCTCTTTGTCTCGTGTGAAGTTCTCAAACAAGTACTTCCTATGGCAATAGAATAACCATCTTTTATGCAGGGCAAGTATTTCCTTTTATTGGTTTCAGATTATCCCCTTCTTAGTGTTTTCATTGCCCTCTGACCTGAGACAGGATGAGAGTGAGTTGTTGGTTAGTTTTCTTTGTAAAACTTTTTTATGAATTTGCAGTGGAAAACATTTCAACTGTGCTTTGAATAATCAACCCGAAACAATGATTTGTGATATGGCTTCTTTTTACAGTCTACTGCTGTGAAAGACATTTTGAAGGACCAGGAAAGCAGGAAAGGCCTGATTGCTGCTATATGTGCAGGTGGGTTAATAAGACATCTTACTTTGTGAAGTACTTGGATGTTTTGAAGGGACATGCAGACAGTTGTCCTGTCTTAGAAATCTGTGTCCCTGTAATTTAGTAGCAGGAAAATATACTGTATACGTACCCTTCAGCATTTGAATATTGTGTAAATCTAACAGGAGAAGATCTGTAAAATACTATGATACTTATCCTGCAAGTCCTGTTTGATACCCAGTTCTTTCCAATCATAAGGTGTTAGATTAGTGGCTTAAAAATACAGAGTGAAATATAATGTACTAGGATGTTTTATAAAATACCTGCTTATCCTGGTGATCTTTCACCAGGACACAGTGCTGACAGAACATCGTTGTTATAAATTTGTCTGATATAAAATAGCATGGCCCTCTTCTGCCCTTAAGCTTCAGAAGGAAGGCTGTAAATATAGAATTACAGGCTGACCCTTCCTCATCTGAGTGGCAGCAGAAGACAGAAGCATTTTGAGGAGATGGTTGTCGACTTGCATGTTCTGCACAGCTAAGTGTCTAGCTTATTCCTTTATAAGCATCGTATGTAAAAAAGCAAGATGAACAGTTGCAAGTATTCTCAGCTGAAATGCAAGATTGGCCTAGGTATAGTCTATAGCCTATGGCCTGGCTGAGCGTGAAGAGTGGCGATGAGTGCGTAAAAGAAACTGTCTAATGGAATGTATTTATGTATTTTCACTTTTGTTTTCTGATACATCACTGGGGTTTAAGAGGTGTAGAAGGGCAGGCCTTGATCTTCCTTGCTTTCATCGATGTTAGGTGAAATGCATACAGAGTTGTGAACATTCTTGAACTTGACAGTGGTAGCCGTCTACTTCTTTTCCTATTTCTGTTGCAGAATAATTGTAAATTCTCAGTTGCCTAATAAAGGCAACTTGTGATCAGGACAGTTCATTTAGATAAAACACTTCTCAGAGCAGATTCTAGCTAAACACCAAGTCAGTTATTTCCTAGAATACATCTGAAATGAGTCAAATGTGCAAAAATGAAACTCACGTCATGCAAATCCTACCTTCGGTTTCTTTTGGAATTCCCGTAAGGATTTTCTGTCAGATGATATACTTCTTTACACAAAATCCTTCCTCAATTCAGGCCAAGGAGGAAGTATCAGAAGAGAAGGGAAGGTAAGAAAAGAGAAGAGAAAAGAAAATAAGAGAGAAGAGAAAGCCAAAAACTTAGTAGTTAGCCCATCATCTGTCCAAAATACTGCTTGGCACATGAATCCAACATGTAAAGGCTTTTTCTAATGAAATCCTTATACAAATTCTCTAAAACCAAGACTTAACAATGTAGTAAAATATTTGTAGCTAATTAGTGTTCAGGTTGAAATGCAAGCTTTTTCTTATTTAGTTTCAAGTAGCTTTAAATAAAATGTATCCTTCGGAAGTGAAATGACCATTGTACTTGCCTTCATAAGACAGTACACTCGTTGGTAGGATAGCTGCCTAAACTTTCTCTGTTGTTCTTATGTTTTTCTGAACAGGGTGTTTTGTGTAATAAAATGGGAGAGAGGGGATAGCTACATTCCTTCTGAGGCTTCTTTTTTCGGAGATAGGGCCAGGATCAGTTTTATAAAAAGCAGTCTGTCCATAGTGAGCTTTGGGCCCTTGAGGGCCTTGTGCCTGGATGCGTGTTCTTAAAAGTGTTTGTATACTGCAGAAGACAGTTCCTCACTGGTGTAACTTTGTCCTTACAGGTCCTACTGCCCTTCTGGCACATGGGATAGGTTTTGGAAGCAAAGTCACAACACATCCTTTGGCCAAAGATAAAATGATGAATGGAGGTATGTAATGATGTTCATAATTTTCTCTCTAAACTCCTGTCAGAAAATACTTTAGCTGCACCCTTTGTTTAAAGAAAGTATAATAACTTTGTACCTTATTTTGCATCTTTGAATTTCAATCATGCTTTCCTGAATATAATGAAATTTCAACTGGATGTGCTAAGACTGTATCTTTAAGTCAGTTTAGCCTGAAAATACAGGGCTGTGTTAGCATTCCCATCCTCGGGGAAACTACTCTTCTGCTATCATGCTAGAAACATTTTTTCCCAAGTCCTCTTGAGACTGAGCCATCTCTTGTTCTTTTGGTTCATTGCCTCAGTGGCCCCAACAGCAAGCCCAGGCAGTACTTTTTTTTTCTCTCCCACAAGTAGTGCTTTGGTGCTGTGAGCAGCTAGTGGGCCGCGTTTCCTTCTCATACGTAAAGACAGTGCTGGTGAAGCACTGTAAAGAAGTCATTCTGTGAATAGTAACAAGTCTGAAAGGTGAGCAGGAGATGGCAGGGTCTCTCCAGTTTCTTCTGAGTGCATTTGGGAAAAAGAAAGTTGTAAACAGATGCACAAAAGCAGTCAGACCTCCAAAAGTAACTTTACGGGAACTGGCAGGCACAGTGAGTGCCTCTTGATAAGTTTGTACAATCAGAGGTGCGCTCACACACCATGTAAATAAGCTGCTGGAGCTCCATGCGGGGCCTTCTCCCCCTGCCCAGGACTCCTGCAGGCAGTGACAACCTGCTTGGCTCCTTCAGTGCTGGGGATGTGTGTGGAGGGGAAACAGGAGCCCCAGGTGGGTTGCTCACAGGTGGCAGCTGAAGCGCCTCCAGCAGTGCGTGACGCCATCGGCCAGGGCCACTGCTCCTCAGCTGCTATAGCCTGCAGGCAGCACGTGGGTGGTGCCCTCCAGCTGGACTCTGCCCTGTGGTGGTGGCTGCAGGCACTGTGCTTGTAGACTGACCCTCTTTCTGTTGTGTCCCCCCACAAGCACACTACTGCTACTCCGAGAGCCGTGTGGAGAAAGATGGGAACATCCTCACCAGCCGCGGCCCTGGTACCAGCTTTGAGTTTGGGTTGGCCATTGTTGAAACACTGATGGGGAAGGAGGTGGCTGAACAGGTGAAGGCGCCCCTAATATTGAAAGAGTGAAATCCTAATCAAGGACAGGGAGTAGAACGATTTCAGATGGAGAGTCCTGACCTTCCTAGAATAATTGAAAGATACACCATCATAAATACAGTCTAAACGTGGGTGAATTTCGCAGCTGTACTCTCTTAAACTGTACTCTCCTATACCTTACAAACCAGCGGTCTTTATTCCTGGAAAAAAATCCTGTTAGCAAACAACTTCAGCACTAAAAAGCAGCCAGCATCTGATGATCTTAGTTAGCTCTTGTATGGCATTTAAAAATCACATGGACAAATGTTTGCTGATTAAATAAAAATGAAGCAACCCTGCTTGTGTGTTGTTTGTGTGTTTTCTCCCAACCCAGAGCTATGAAACCTTTTTACCACTATGGCTAGTGATGTACTTATTCAAAACAACTTACATCTAGAATCTCGCACAGTTCTTCTGAAGTATGACCTGAAATTGATTATCAAGTTGTTTATTGATTTAGAATTTGTTAAAACAATATTTACTTTCCTTTATACAAATAAGGCCGTTACCTAATACTTATTCTAAGACAGCATGGGACTAAATTAAAAGTGAGAATATTCTTACCTGGTCAAGAACCCTAGAGTTCTTACAGCCAGCAGGTTACCCATGTTACTGTTGGAATTTGTCTTCTAAATTAAACGATTGCAGATTCATTGAGATACTTAGGCAACTAGTCATCGGCATAAAGCAGGAAATTTGGACCTAGTAGCTTGCCACTAGTAGCAATGGTTATTTCTGGTAACTATAAATCTGAACTTGCTACAGGCCTGGCTATAAGTAGTATCTGCCTTATCACAGCTTAGAGGGTTTGCTAGGTAGTTCTGGAGGAACTAGTGGAGCTACATCCTTATAAGAACTGGGGATCAATTCGTATCTTTGCTGCCTTACTTTTACCAAAGAACTGTGCTCAGCTGTTGCCTCACTCTGTCAGCAGCCACACTTACAAGATGGCACCTGAGTAAACTCTGAAGTTTCCACAACATCTGGAGACTTGGTTCTGTACATGTCTCAAGTGCACAGCTGAAACTCTGAAAAATGACTGCATAGGTACCTTTACAATTGCTCGTTTTGATGGAAAACAAGATCATTCTCAGTTGCTGCACTTCAGTAATGGAATATGTAGGTACTTTGGCAAATTTAGAATTAAGAAAAGTCTCTACAGTGTTACTATCCACTGGGGGAACTGCTTTAGCTGTACGGTCTCCTCTAATTTGTTAAGGAAATCTTTCATAAGTTTCTCTAGCTTTGAAATTGCTCAAGATATGCAAAAAATTGTAATTATGTAAAACTGGACATGTTTGTTCATCAAATCTGCAAGTCTAACTGGTACTGCCATGCAAATGTAAACTAAATGGTGGAGAGATTCTTTGTCCTAGAATCTGGAAGAATCACTTGGTTTCTAAATGGGCATGATTAGGAATGCAAGAAAAGCTGTGTGTTCCTGGGCTGTAGGACTACTTTATAGCATTAGGAGGAAAACATTTCCATATTTGCATTGTATTTAGACTTCCAGAAATATTTTAATACAAGACATCTACAAAGAGGCCAGGAGTTTGATTATACTTTTTTTTTATTATTATTATTCCAAGGCTAAGAGAGTTCAGTTTACAGAAATAAGGTTTTCATTGTGTAGATTTGTGCTTTCCCATTCATATTAAAGTAATAATAGGAAAAGCAGTCAAATGAGCTTAGATCCCATTAGCGTATCTGGTTAGCTTGCAGATTCTTTCATTGTGTTCAACAAAAGGACTCAGTTAATAAAGTGCAAGAATGCTACTTCCATCACTGTTTTCTTCATCAGGCGGGCACTTTTCTTAGCCTTTTATGTTGCTGATGGCCAGCAAACCTGAATTTACATGGCTCCTCTGTTTCCAGCCAAGGTGTTATTAACTCAGTCTTTCAGATATAAGTTAGTGAAAGTGTATGAATTAGTCAGATTAGGCTACTTTTCTTATTACAGGAAGTTTTAAGAAGGAAATTTGCTGATGTAAAAACAGAAATTGCCTTCCAACTTCTGAAAGGCTTCTTTCTTCCCTCCTTATCCAGTTCATATAGAGATTCCCTGGATGTTACATAGCTCTTTTCCTATAGTCCCCTATATCTGCTGCTGAAAGATGAGATGAAGAACATTCTGCTCAGGGTGTTTTGTGACCATGGGAAATTTCATGTTGCTTCACTACTGGCAAGCTTTAGCTTTAGAGCTTTCAGTAATCAGGTATTTACTGCCACAGAACTTGGCCTAAAATGATAATCCTCTCTAGCATCTAATATTTTGTTACGTGACAGTTGGAGCATTTGGGGAGAAGGTGGTCAGTTAGCAGCTGTTGTGTGTCTGGTATCATCTCTCAAGGGTGGTGGACTTTTTCTCGTGGTTGGTTCTGGTTGTTGTGTAGGCTTGAATGCATATTTGAAAGTGAGCTCTTTTTATTGTATTGAGAGTTTAAAAATATTACATAATTTAGTAACAGGCATGTACACTAGATGGCATACATACTAGTTTGAGCAGTGAACATTTGCAATGCTGAAAAATATCTTCCATCAGAAGTTGTATAAATAAATGAAGGAGCGCTGAGTGAGAATAAACAAAAACATGTGGAGTGTGAGGAGTCCAGCTTTGCTGCAGTTCCTTGGCAAGTTCCTTTCCAGAAAAGCAAAAGCAAGCAGGCTCTACATAGTACTGTAATGTAAGCACACACAAATCCTAACCCAGGAATATGTCCCTCTGAGCAACAGAGAGAGGCATGACTTTTAAAATAGGTGGAGACAAACACAACCATAATGTATGCAAAACAGCCTGCACACCAGTGCTGACAGCTGTAAAAGTATACAAGCCATTATGCTTCATCCAGTAATTACAAGCCTTAGGCAGCTTGCTAGCCATTTTGAGTATGCATACTATCTGGAAGGACCTAACTACAAGACATGAAACACAGTGAAACTCAGAGCAAAGAATCGTTACTTAATCAGATTGTCTTGTTTGGTCTTTCAACAAAAAGAGGCATTGTGATGCAGGAAACTAGCAGTGATCCCAAAATGATGTAAGACGTTTTCTTGCAGGAGCCTTGATGAGACTGGTGACTGTTAGTTGTAAAGATCAGCATGTAGCAGAGAAGAAGGAAGGTGCCAGCCATGAAAATAATCACAAGACCTGTATCTATTCTGTCATTCATGTTGACATATTGTACTTCCAGATAAAAGGATGCATTGCTGTTACATTGGAGACTGCATTTCAGTAGAACATGAGATGCAGTTTTTGAAGTCTGAAAAGTAAGCAACAAAACACTGAATGAGTGAATGAATGAAATTTGCAGTTGCTGGAATTGTTAAGTAGTAATTAGTTAAATGTATTTAGAATGTGGTCTTGCACATGTTACAGCTGTGTGAAATGAAGTCTGGAAAGGAAACAAAATATGTAAAATGAGAGCTGAGCAGGTTCTAGCACAGACATGCTTACTTGCTGCTCTGAGCTGTCAGCTGAGTGGCTCACTCCGATAATATTTCCTGGCTCTCAACTTTCCTGGAGATCTAGTAGTTCCTTCCAGCATCATCACATGGCGGGAAGTTAAGAGGTTTCTGGGAAGGACATCAAAAAGGGCCAGGCTGCCCCTGCCAGAACAATGTATCTGGACTTCAGCCTCTTCCCTACCAGGCTCTGAGAAGCATCTAAGGAAGGGAAGAGGCTAGGAGCAGGTTGTATGAGTTGCTCTAGCAGATACAGTCTCAGACACTGGCAGGGCTCATTCAGTAGTACACTTTCAGTGGGGACAGGCATGCCATGGCAGACCTTACCGTTCCAGAACTGCCAGACGTGCTGCACACAAATCCTCTGTGTCTAAAAGTATCCACTTTTCTCATATATACACACTGAGCAGAGCCCTGTGCGTGCACAGTAGGCTTAGCCACACAGCCCAGAGGCACTGTGGGATAAGGCCTTCCCTGCCCTTGGAGGCACTGCCTTGTGAGGCTGGAAAGATTGGAAACATTCTCCTAGATCATCTAGTGGCAAAGGAGATCCTGCATTGGAGGGTCTGGACTTTGTGAGGGAACTGAACCCAGGTCTCCTGTATCCTGAGTACTCTAACCAATAGATAACCAATAGTAGATAAATTATTGGTGCATCTTTTTCTAGACACGTTTTGGGATATAGGACTGACATAAATGACTGGCTCCAGAAGAGGGTTCAGAATTGTAAAACCCGGTCTCAGACACAGATGAGTCTCTGTGAGAAAGAGCATGAGACATAGCTATCTCCTAAGATTGTCTTACTAACCAGTTCCCACAGCTCCCCAGTCAGCAAATACTTTTTTATTTATCCTATTTTTAGGGACGTAAATTGCCCCTTATATTGTATAGGTGCACTGAGGACTCTCCTAGGTAGTGCAGCAAAATAAGTACTGCAGAGCTCAGTGTTGAACCCAGTATCTTTAGTGGGTCTAGACCCTTACTGCTTTCCACAAGGATGTTCTGTGTGCTAGAAGCTGTCACTGGCTGAGGTGCAGCTTTTGTACTTGGGCTTGTTGTTCTTTTGCTTAACTTCATTCAACAGCTTCTAATTATACCCTTTGTATGACCTTAAATAATTCTTCCCTCCTTAGGGTTTACTCCCCTTAGAGTCTTGCAGATACTCATGTACCATTTAACAATTTAATTCAAGGGCATTCCATTAATGATAGAGGGAGAGAGAAGTAAAGTTGTGCAAGGATATTGTGCAACCACTTGTATTCTCAAGGGTGGATTTATTTCTGGAGAGACTCATGTAGCAAGGGTGGCAGTGAAGTTTCCTCAGCTGCTGAAGTTTCCCAGGAAGACTAGGGACATAATGGTTTTCAGAGCAACACTTTCTGATTCCTAATATTAATGACAAAACGCTTGGAAAAGTATAAAAGGGAAAATTTCCACAAGATTAGAAGTATGCCCAGAACTCTGCTCTGTAAGTTAATGCAGTCATCTGATCAGATTTGTGAATGGCCTATGAACGTTCAGCATATTAGGTAGAGTTGACATTAGAAGCAATGTTCAGCTCACCACTTTTGGTTCTGATGTGGCAGGCCTCACCAAGATACAAACACCTACCAGGCAGTTGCTGTTTCTCAGCTGTCCCAATTCACAGCTTTTCATACAGTTACAAGACAGGATCTGTAAGGAAGGCCTGGACAATTTAGGGAGGCCTCTCCACAAGTGCATTGTAAAACAGAAAGGGAGAATTTAGCCAAACTAAAACAGCCATAGCGAAATAATCAGCCCTAAGAAATAACAATTAATGGAGGAGAGGGGGAAGAGAACAACAGAAATGTCTGTACTGAGATAGTTAAAGATATACTTAAAATGAATCAGCTTTTATATCTTGTTCAGTACAGTATGAAGAAATAAATATAATTAATTCTTCACTTTAAAAAATAAACTCACTGCTTTTTATAAAACTTTCCCTAACAGGATTTTGAAATTGTTCTTTTCAGCAGGAGAATTACTCTCTTCTAATAAAGGTGTGATGCTGATGGTCTGGAAACGTTACAGCAAAATCTTTGAGTATAATTCAGAAATGAAAGTTAAGACAGTGCAGGAGCATCTCTACTCCAGCTGTATAGAAGTTGCTAATATGAATACTCTGAGGTTATATTTTGCTGCTAAGTTCGTAACCTCATGTTTAAACCTTGATCTGTTTTTAGACATCATATTTATCCTGTCAGCCAAATTCTACTGGCATCAACTGCTAGTTTTCCAGAATAATAATTGCTTGTAGTCCTGAAGCCAGCAGTACTACTGTTCCAGTTCCATCCAGCAGCATGCTAGCCAAGTGAAGTGCGACTATGCTCAAAGTTGTTGTTGTTCTCCAGGGAGGAGTTTCCCTCTTCCTATTTTTTTCCAAGAAGCTAGAAAATCAAAAATACTCAATTTCCTTCTGAAACATCTGAAATATTAAAACACAAATCTGGGAAGAAAGCGAGGAGGAGATGGGCACGAAACCAGAACTTCTTTTAATAAGGGTTGGTACATAGAAAAAAATGTTAGAAGAAACTCTCAGTAACATACAGATTAGATACAGTGACATCCTGTTGGGTTCAGAGGTTCTTAGCATCTCAATCACTCTCCTCTGCACACAGAGCAGGCTTCATCTTGAAAGGATGAAACACCTTTTGACAAGCTTTAGCATTAAAGTTCAGAAGACCGTGGACTATGTGGGTGACCGACCGTATGTACAGCAGAATAAGAGTAAAATGAGAAATGCAAAAACAAAAAAGTGCAAAATCCTATGCAGCATAATTTGATAAACTAGATTCCTCACAGAACTGACTGCAGATATTGTTTTTCAGCTTTCCATGAAGCATTACTCTGTGGAGCTGCTGTTGTATTTTTAAAAGCTACTCACCTTGCAGATGTCTTAATGAATGTTTCATGCCCTAGGAATAAACTAGTTTCATAGGTATACCAAGAAGAGTGGCAGGCTTTTCAGGTGCACTGGCAACAACTTTGAGCCATAGCCAGAACTTGCCTGCAGTCCAGGTACATACTCAGTTCAGCAGCAACTCTAAAGCCTGCAACCCTTCTCTCATCATCAATGGTTATGGTAGGATTTGCCTTGGGATTCTCAGTGTTCCTTGCGATCTTGCAGAGCTGCTGTTCTGAATCAAAGGAATGTCTTGAAACCAAACCCTGGAGGAAATATGCATGTTTTTGTAGATGCTTCTGCAATGAAAAATTTTTCTGCTGTCTGCTGAACAGAGGAGAGCAGAGAATTTCTTCCACTATTAACTATATAGTTTGAAATTGATTATAGCCCCAGATAGTCACAGATCCTTATTTTTCAGTGGAGTATAAATTTAAAGTGTAATTTAGTCACTTAATCCTTGCAGTATTGCAGCAGATTGAATTTTCCTTAATTGTCCGTTTTTATTTGATGTTCAAGGCTTACTGGAAGGAGAAATTATTCCATTTTAAAGCATCAGTGAAGTTTCCCACTGATAGTTGCCCAAATCAATCTATCTTCTGTATTCTGGGGTCAGCAATTAGTTACCAGGAATATCCAGAGCAAATTTTCTGCCTAGTGTTTTTAGAAAGCTTCCTCATTACAACTCTGTGTACTTGAGATGGACTACCTTCTGCTTCAGGACACCCAAAGGACTGGCCTAAATTTGCTGCCAGTTCCTAAAATGAAAATTTCCTTGGCCAGTGACTATCATGCCTTTGAACAGCTTTGAAACTATTATCTGCAGAGTTGTACAGCAGTAGGGCCCTAAGTGTGCTGAGCAGCCTTCATGGCCCTGACCAGCCTCACCTGGGCCCCCTTAGCACCCTCCACCCACAGCCCTGGAGCTCCATTTAAGCTGGGGCCTGGGCCTAGGCCCCTAGTGGGCCTGTTGTGCTGATGAGTCTTCCTGGTTTGACTTCAGACCTGCCTCATCACTTCAGAGTTGCTGGGTGATCACCGGACTGCTGGCCAAAGCTGTTACCTCTGTGGGACCCCCTCTGCTCTCCTTGTCCAGGTATGGTGGGGCTGTGCCCCTTGTTGGTGAGGGCACTGCCCTGGCTTGCATTGCTGCTGCTGCTGCTTTTGGTTCCTGGTTTGTCTGTGCTTGTAAAGAGCTCCACTGCAGTTGTTCCCTACAGACAGTACTGCTGTGCTTGTGCTGTGAGAATACAGGATTTCATATTGTGCAATATGGAGTCATTTGTTGGTTCTAAGTCTGGTAGCAAGAGTGTTTTCTGCTCCATAGTTCAGTCAGAAGGACTTCAATTCCTAATGACTCTGTTTGTAGAGCATTTTGCTTCCAGAACTTAGGAATTTCTGAATTGCTGTACCCCTAAGAGGCATACTTCTGTTTTGGTGGGGGTTTTTGTTTGCTTGTTTTTGTTTTACAGTTATGGCTCTTAAACTGTTCAGTTTCTCCATGCTGTAAAGTCTCAAATTATTCTGAGAAATTGATCTCTAGGTAGCTCCAAAACCATTTTAAAAATTGCCCATGTTGCATTTAAGTACTATTAACTGTAGAAAATTGCTTACTTTTGTACATAGAAACATTTCAAAGTTATAACAAGCTCTTCTTAAGAAAGTGTTGCTCACTTCCGCATACATGCTCTGACTCCCCCTTTCTGCTGTGTTATTTATATAAATTAGAAAAGGTTCTCTCACACTGAGGTCACTAGCTAGGCAAGATAGTGACTGGCAGATGGGAGGCAAGCTGCCTTGAGCAGTGATGAACCTGACCACTGAGAGCTGGATATTTAACCTATTTGATAGGAGATGTGCTGTTGAGTGGGGAATTGCTGTCTCCAAGAGAACTGGCAGCATAGGATGTATTTATCTGTGCTAGCTTCTCATTACCACATCTGACATGTTGATCAGTTGCTTTCCAGTGTGTAGTACAAAAGAATACTTTTCCTTTTTGTTGTGTAGAAGGGAAAGGAAGGCTTGTGCTACAGAGAGCTGGTCCTGTTTTCCCGGTGGAGTTTTCGGATGAGTTTTATCAGTAGTGTTAAGTGAAGACATAATTCGGATTTATTAGTGAGATACTATGTCAGAGAAACCTCACTGCAGGAAAGTATAAAAATCAAAGAATGGTTTTAAGTTGGCGAGAGGGTAATACTGAAGTCTAGGGGGTTTGTAAACATTTTAGTAAGAACGATCAAGAAAGAGTGAGGTAGCGACTTTGGAGATCTCAGAATAAGACTAGAAAACACTGATGCTCAAGGAGCAGGAAACGCTAAGAGTAATGCAGCTCTATGATCCTGTATGAGCTTTCCAGGAGCAATACATGTTTTACTGTCAGCTTTCCAAAAAGGAAAAAAAATAAAATAAAAAAATCCCTTGGGACAGAACTAAGAGGTGTCCAGGGATGGAGGATGGGAACCTATGTATCACAGACTGTAGAGGGCGAATGGGAACAGTCTTCCCCTCTCTCCCTTCCCCCCCCCCCCCGGGGAGCTACAGAGCATTAAAACCCTTTAAAATAGTAAAACGGGGAAGACTACTGCCAAGCCCTGAGGGTGACATATCCTGGCACGTTAGCACCCTGCAACAATTTTGCTTCCCATTACTGCAGCGAGGGAAAAGCCCGCGCTTGAAGCGAGGCGGTGCGGCCTCGCGGCGGCAGCGCTAGGGCGCCCCCGTGTGGGGCGCGGCGGGGCCCGCAGCCCTCGCTGCCGCCCCCGGCTTCTATCGTAGCGAGGACACGCGTTCGCCTGGCAGAAAGAACAGGAACTTCCCTTTTAAAACGCCTGTGAAAGGAATAGGCTGGCTTCGGTCTCTGTCTAGCTTTTGGTGGAAAGGTCTTGGTCGCTTGTGGATTACCTTGCCCGGAGCATATTTGGAAGGAATATCAGCTGCTTTGAATTTTCCAGTGCTGTAGCCAGCAAGACCGTCTGCATCCTATTGTATTGCTTGAGAATGCCAGAGTTCTGTATTTAAGATGCATTGGTCACTCCCTTATGCATGGCAATGTCCAGATGTAAAGTTCTGGCATTAAACTGCAAACTGAACTCCTGAGAAAACAGCAGCCTTACTCATTGTGCTGCTCCAGGGCATGCAATAGCATCCTGTCTTGTCATGGAGCTTGCCTGTGATCAAGTTGGTCTGAATAAGCTCGGATGACAGAAGTGTGGCCTGGGAGAGGCAGCATGTCCAGAGCACCCTGAAATGCCCTCTTCAGTTACTAGCAGACTGAAGAGCTGAGCAATCTTGAGCTAGTTTCTGTGCACCACTATTCCTTGTTGTACTGTCTCAAGTTAGAATTGGACTGCTGCCTGTGCCTGTGTCTCAGTACAAAGGAATTCTGGTCCTCCAGTCAAAAGCTTGCTCAAGAAGTGATGGGGTCCTTGGCTATTCCCAAGGATGTGTAATGTGCTCTAACAGTACTGTTGTGGATTACATCCAGTACAGGACATTGCATGACTGATAAAACCTATAGAAGAAAATGGAACACTTTCTCCTTGCCTCTGAAAGCATCTATGTTTACATTGTTGTTTTTTTAACAAAACACTAGCATTAAGCCATTTAACATGAAACTAGGAGCTAAACAGTTCTTTCCCACCACGCTTCAGGCTAGCCTTTCATCTTTAGAGCCTTACGCCAGCCCTCCTTCGGCCTCTATAAGGCAGGAGCTCACCTGGCAGCCACTTCATTACCTTAAGAGCCCATCTCGAACAGGGCTGCCTGGCTGCCCCTGTGACTCTTAATAGAATGACCATTCCAGTTCATTGTCTTTTCAGCATGGTGAGATACTCTGCAAAAAGACTTCTTTTTTTTTTTTTCTTCTTTCCCAACAAAAGCAGTTCAAGTTATTTTAATCTCATGAGCAACAGAATCCATCAGGGTGTGCACTTGTAGTCTCATCTCCACCCTGAGTTGTTAGAGGCCTCTGCATTGCCACGTGCCTTTCAGCTCACCAGAGTTATGCAGATTCTGCATCATAATAGCACAATGCTAATTCAAATTGCTTAAGCTCTAAGTACAGGGGTGTGCAACCAGGATGCAGGAAACCTTTTCTTGAATAACTTGTCAACATGATAGATGACAAGTGAAGTCACCAAGTGCAACCTAATATGGTTGGAGTCTTGGGTTTCCTCTGGAACTTGCACAACAGCCAGTGGAAGAATTGCAAGGTGATGAGTAATGTCACAAGGGTCCCCTCACTGTTCACTAGTGTCTTCCTTGCACCTTGCCATGCAGCAGTTGGACTCACATGGCATAGACTGAAGCAGTCCTCTGTGTGGACTTCTCTGAAGCTGATAATTTCCCTGTGAGTTTTATGCCTAAAGGCTGCTAAATATGTAGGATTGACTGTGCGTTCCCATTGCCTCCCAGAAGGGCATTCAGTAGTCCTGACCTTGCTCTTGAGGTTGCTGTGAGCATAAAACATTAACAAAGGTAAAATAAATACTGTATGTAACAGGAACTTACTTCTCTGCCACCTGAGTGGATTGGTGGACCAGACATCATTCTTAAGGCCATGCCTGCTGACCCCCTGCTAGATCCAGAGGCTTTGTGCTTGAAGGCCCTCTAGGTGTTTTATCATGATGGCTCAGTGTACAACGGTTAGCACCCTTGAATAGTTTGGGGGGCCAGGGGCGGGGGGGGAAATCTTGAAAAAAAATTTTTTTTCCTGGCATTTCATGGCAGTATATTCAATACCTGCTTTGAGGATTTTTTTTTTTGCCTGATATATCCAGAAAAGAATGGTACTTAGCACTGTTCTTCCTTTAACATGGCTAACAGTTGGCTTTAACAAGTGGCTTTAACATCCTAACAATTTGTGGGTGACAGCCTTAATCTTCATCAAGAAGCTGCAGTTTTTAAACAGAGAAGCTTTTCTTCCTCTGAACCACTTTTGTAGGGAAATGAATAGAATTAATGACTCCCATGTTTCAGTGGCATGCCACTTAAAATTTGGAATGCCTAACACCTTTTTCAAAATTAACCACAACTGGGATCAAGGTACACACCAATATATAAATAATATAGCAACAGTCTATGAGCAATCACAGGTGTGGCTTCCATATGTGATTCAGAAAAAATAATGAGCTGTGTGGATGAAAATAGGCATTTGGGCGGGAATTATGCAAGGCCTGAATTACAATGCAGGATGGGTGGGGGTAACACGTCTTTCAGTTTATACAAATGCTAATCACAAACTCAGCAGCCAGAAATCTCTGCAGTTGTATTTAACAAATATTAATAAGTATAATTAAACTTCATGTGCTAGATTTTCAGTGCCAAGGAACTATGAGAAACAGAAAACTTACCATATGTTTTCTGTTTTACATTAATATAACCTTGAAAAACAAGTTGTCAAGAAATGAAGACATTAATCTATTAAAAAAAAAAAAAAAGTATTCCCCAGGAACACACAACACAAAATCACTGGATTACTTAACTGCAAAGACCCTACAGACAGATAAAATGGTGTATCTTGTTACTTCTATCTCAAATTTTCTTCTTGAAAGTAATCTAGGGAGCATGTGTTTAACGGATACAGCTTGTAATACTTTTAGAAGTGGTTATAGAGGGGCCACAGTTTTTAATCATGATTTTGAAGGGTGGGAATCCCCATGACTGATTTGGTCATCTTCTTAACCCTGAATTCCTGACAAGATTGTCTTAGTTTAGACATCATCTGAAACTACTCCCTACTATAATAACTGCCCCTTGCAAAATTGATGTCCTTGTCCTGGACTGGACTGATGCTTTCCGTTGTCAATTTAAACCTACCACTTCACGCAAACTGTATGAAAACAGAACCAAGGCTGCTGTAGAAGGAAATGCAATCTCAGTGAGAGCTCTTCTGTAGTTTCAGTACAGTAGGAATTGTGCCTATTGCAATGTGGGAATGAATGGGAAACTAATAGCAACAGCAACACGAAGGATCAGTAATTTTAAACTATTGCAGAATTTAATTAAGTTGTCAATCAGCATGTGCCTAAATCAGGTTTACTTTCTGTTTTGATTTTGCTTTATGATGCAAGAGAAACTGATGATCAAGAGTTTTAAAATGTCCTCCCATTACAGCTGTGTGTTATTCCCTGGGTAAGATTCCCGGACAAAATCTCTTTAAGAGCAGATTAACATGGTGAAGAAGTTCAATGAAAGGGATTTTTTTTCAGGTCAACAGGTACCAACACAGCCTCTCCCTTTCAGGAACAGGCATGGTGAGGAAAGCATCCTATCCCTGAGTTACTAGCTAGACTCAGCTCCTCTCAGTTGATTTGCTGGCCTGAAACCTACAAAGCACTGGGATGTATCCACAGCATCTAATCGGCAAAGTAGCACTTGTCAACACTGACCCTTTCACAGTGCAGATATGGTAGGTGCTTCTTGCCACCACTGGTTTCTGTGAGGGAGCTTCTGTATGTGGTACCACTGGTTTTCAGGCTAGGAGGAGAGGTGCTCCCCCACCCCACCCTTAACTTTGCTGCCAGCCTGGTCTCACTGAGGTACTGCTCAATGAGCATGGCCTCAGCATAAGGCTGGTCTGGATTCACCCTCCAGTGTTCATTGCAGTGCCTTCCTGAGCTGCCTCCTGGGACCCACAGGCTCTCTAGCTTGCCCAGGTGGCCACAGCAGCTTTGCAGGGGCAAGAGAGAGGATGCTAGGTAGGAGGTGAGCAGTGTGTACAGCCCACTTCTCAAATCGGGAAGCTGTGGGAAGCATTTCTTTCCCTTAGATGTACATCTTTCTTCCCTGTTTTAACCCAGATTTCTTGACTCTTCAGACTCCAGTGTATCAAGTCAGAACTCCTTTGAAGTCTGATTATTCCAGTCAAATCTATCTGGCAAGGGGCTTCCTCCTGAGCGGCAGCTCTCAGGCCCTGCCCAGGTGAGCCCAAGCTCTAAATATTCAAACAGGTGATCAGACTGTTGCAAAAGCATGCTGTGTCCTGACAAGTCTTATCATGTGTCAGGGGATGAGCAGAGAAATGTCTTCTGGCCAGAACTTGCAAAGCTACCCCCACCACTCTAGAGCCTAATTACTCACTTGAAAAACTGAAGACAGCTTTTGCATCACCCGAACTTTGTCCCCCAAAGCACAGGAATCCCGCATTGCCTGGGAATACAGGAGAGGCTTCCACTTTCCTTTGCCAGTGACTGTCCCCCTTCCTCCCATGTCACCAAGTGAAAACCATTGAACTGTGGAACAGGTCCTCAGGGAAACCTTGTTACTTGGGTTTTTTAAAGGGCAAATGGCTAACTTGAGTAGCGTAGAACTGTTGCCTATAGATGTCCCTCCTCATACCAGAGAGGCATGTGAGCTCTGTGATCCAGCTGAATTTCTTGCTTGTAACCAAGCAATTCAACTCATTATTCTCTGAATTCAGGTTTAGTCTGGCTTACCTCACTTATAGTTGCACTAAACTTGTAAGTACATTATTTATTTGACTTCTTGATGAGACTTAATTCTGTGCTGTGATTCAGCTGACATACCACGAAAGATGGCATGGCTACAGAAATTTTTTTATTCAGGACTGAGTAGATGAATGTCAATACTCAAAGGGAAGGAGCATGCAATTCTCATTTTCTAAAAGAAAAACAATAATGGAGGTTAGGTTAAAAGTCTTGCACTACTTGAAATTTCAGAAAAGCCTTTATAAGACCATTCAAAAGCACATATTTTATAATGTTTTTAAGCTTTTCAGTGCTTGTAACAAATATGCATCATGAAGACTTGCTCAGGTGTTAGTCATTTCAGAAGTCTTTGGCTTGCACTGCGCAAATACTAACACATAGCATCTAGTCAGTGTGAAGCGCAATGAGTTAGGAAGGAACTCATCCTTTCTCTGTACTGACAAAAAGAGAACTGTGAATGAGACCTGACAGCAAGTGAGAAAGCTCAAACATGCAGCTTTACTTCATCCAAATACAATGCCTTATGCATCCAGTAATACAGAAGGCCTAGGCTGGCCTCCCTGTAAAGAGGGGTTCATTTCTCAGCATGTATGCTAGGCGCTTAGCTTGGGAAGAGTGTGGCTCTCCCCTGAACGTTTTAAGCCAAAACAGACAATGCAACTGAAAGCAGAGGAGACCGTTACTACGTGATAACTGAATGGGGTTGCTTGCTGCTTCCCCCCATGTAACAGTGACTTTGCTACTACTTTGAGTAAATGCTGTTAAGGACAGAACTGTAACTTGAGGCCTTTGGGAATTCAAGGACTTCCAAGTAAGGGGAAAGAGCAGTAAATTCAAGCACAGGAACCCAGGTTAAAGTGAGGTTTTAAAGCATTAGGAATGAAATGGGACCCAGAGACAAAAGCAGAGGGAGATTTGCAGAGCAATTAGTTTTAGGCAGAGTTCTAGTGAAATTAAAACTATTAAGTCTGTGCTCAGTCTGATGCTGAACAAGGAACTAGCTGCAGTTTAGTAGCATTGATCTGTTTGTTGCAGCAGTGACTGTGTAACTGAGAAGGCATGTTATTTTGGGGGCACAGGGTTAAAACTGCTCTGATTTAGTAGGAAGGTTGCAAATACCAACTTCATTTTGTACCTAAGAATAATTTGGGGTGGGGGGAAATGACTTGCAGTAGGATGAGTATTAGTCAACAGCCCTGCACAGGATTAAGATTACTTGTTTATGCTTTGGAGGCCAATCTTTGGGTTCTTAACAGTACTATGGCAGAGGAGGAGGTTTTAAAAAATATTTTGCATAATAAAGCTTAGCAGTCTCCCCAGCTATAAAAGCTAAATTACGCATTACTGAAAAACTACATGAAGGCAAGTGTTCACCTGCATACACAGATAAAAGATCAAAATTGTGTGATGCTTTATATCTTCAGTAACTGTATCCATGGCTCACATCTTACAGTAAAATATTTGCTTTGTGAAGAGTAATGACAATTTCTTTTTCCTGTTAAGCAAAAGCAAAAAAAAAAAGTTATGCTCAAGCTTTTTTCATCTTCAGAATATGAGCAATTCCCCTGTCAGCCACTTTTCATGTCCAGTTTAAGTCTTTTTACCAGATGAGAAATTGAAGTCAGGAACATTACTGCCCATTGTTGTCTGCAAGATGGTACCTAACATGCTATGGGTGACTCCAGAAATAACAAGGGTTATTATTCTTGATGGGCCACATAACTTTATAGGACACTTTATTGCCAACACAAAACTATATACACCAAACTACCAGATACTTTAGTAAGGAGAAATTAAAATTAGATCTGTGCAATATGAATGATCAAACATGTCCACAGAAATCTTAATTTTAATTAAACAGAAACTGAATCCAACATTTGTTTCACATTTAACATTTTTCACTTTAAATTTCCCAGTAAATGCAAATACACAATTGTATACACTACCCAATAAAGCAAAAAACAAAATGTATCATAAATAGTATATTTTAACTTTATTAAACGCAAGACATGACAATATTCAAAATACAAAGTGAATTATCTTTTAATCAATACTGTACATGATGCAGAAATCAGTGCATTTCTATAGCATGTATTCACCTTCATTTAGTTTGTACTAAAACAAATAAAAAGTAAGCTTTAAAATAGCTCAAACATCTCATTCAGCAGTTTAAACTGTAAACAGCTTGTTTATGTATGTTAGGAGGAACACATTTAACTTTTGTACCTCCATTAATGAGCACCCTTTCTCTTGTGCTTATCTGTAAGAGGATAAATGTAATCAAAATGAGAATGAGAAACTCCTAATGCACAAATCTGGCACCTCAATGAGTTTTAGAGGATCACTGAGGCAGAATAAGGAAAAAATTAAACAGAAAGAAGCAGCATCTGAAGCAGAGAGAGATGGGACTGACACTGTTCATAAATGGAATCATGTTTTTTCATACCCTCCTCCTCCCCTAAAATACTGAATAGAAACCAAAACACAAGACCAGCTTGTGTTGGGTTTCTGTTTTTTAATACAGTCAGAATTTCAGACTCTAGATGAGCATATAGTTGCTGTCTATTTATTAGCAACCATATAGCTGCTCATATCCTCTGCCACTTTTAGGACACATTCACTCAGGAAAAGAGTAGCAGAGGCTTAGCAGTAGCTGGTCCAAGTCTCTCCTAGGAGAAATGGCAAAATTGAGCCAAGTGTCTCTAACAATTGAAAGAATCCACAAAGCCTAACTCTGTTCCAAGCTACTTCATTAAGAAAATCCTACTAGTGTCCAGTTAAGCTGTCAAATAGACTCATCAGTCTAAATGCTTTTCCAATACGCTTGTCAAGTCTCAAGGTGGATATTAGATCCTGGAGTTACCTTCTAACCAGGCTGGCATATCCTAGTGAAAGAGAACAGTCTTGTTCTCAGCAGTATTGCCATGGATAAGAAATTCTGGAAATGCCCGATATGAAAACTGTACTGCATTATCTGCTCTGTTGTCAGTTTTATGTGACTCATAAGCAAAGCTAGATATTTTATTTATTTATTTTTTGATAACGTGACTACCAAATATGTTAATCTAGGGTAGCATATAACTGGCCAACTGGGACTATTATCCCTTGATATGTTTCTATGGAATCTCTGTAGGTTTTCAACTTTACAGACCAAGACAAGAAAACAAGTCTTAAGAAACATATCAGAGATATGCAGCATAATAGGATTTTACCATCCACTTTCCAGTTCTCAGAGGACAAACTGGTCCTACTTCATTATTTGAAAACCTTAAAAACTTTGTAACATGATAGACTTCTGCTCCATTCAGAACAACTGAGCTGAGTTGTGCTCCCAGAGACTATGGAGAAACTATGTAAGACAGGTGTTTTCGTTTCAGATGACCAGCTATGTCCATTCTAGTTTTTGAGTCCAGTTTTGTTGGGGTTGAAGTGGCTGTGCAGTCACCAGACCAGGACTGTACCTCTGAATTAGAGCTAGTTTCTTCTGCTTCTCTGAAGAATTTCTCATACTTGTCCAGATAGGGAGGCCTTTCAGGCAGCAGATAGTAGTGTGTTGAACTGGCCTTCTTACCATTTTCAATAATGGGAAGAATGCAAGGGACCCTGTTGGCAGATCCTTCGCTATTTTGTCTCTGTAGAGCTTTGCTGCTGACATATTTAGGATCAGGTGCAAAACTCTGGGTGGGGGGCATAATCCCATTGAGGTATGATGGCAGGCTTTTAGGACTTGGTGTACGGGAATTGCTGCGGGACAAAGGTTCTCTTGGAGGCACTTTGGGAGGCCTGTCTTCATCGCTGTATGCACTAGAAGCAACTTCTGCCGACCACCTTCTATAGTCTGGTTTGAGAGCCCTTGGAGGTATGGGAACCCTTGGTGGAATCTCTGGTTTATCTTCATCAGAATTTGGAGAAGACCTGTTTAAGTGTCCAGATAGTCTCACTACTGGTTTATTGAGTGATCCAGCAGGCCCTGAATGGGACCTTCGCAAACGTCGATGCAGCTGCTGTGAAGGAGGATAAATACCAGAAATGTATCCATTTAGGCTTTGTGCAGGGTTGGTGCCTTCTGGTTTTGGTCCTGCTGGAGCATCAAAATATGCATAATTGATTTGTCCACAACCCCTAAAGCTCCGCCTACTTGGGGCACTGGATTTAAAAGGAGGAAGTTCATAATCTTCTAACAAAAAGTCAGTGTCTGAGCTGGTCAGGAATTCCACTTCTCTATCAACCTCATCTGAAGTAAGATCCTCAGAAATAGGCAGTGGAGGTAGTGGCCTGGAGCTGCGGTCATTGGAAGATGCAGGCAGAAATTGAACTGGCCCATTTTTTATTGGCATGTGAGGAGGTGTTTCTTCAGAAACATAGCCCATAGATAATGACAGTTTACTAAAGCCAGGAACAAGATGGTCTTCGTATCTTGAAATTGGCTGTTCATTGTTGGGACTTACAGGAGCTGGACTAGATTTCTGAGATGGGACCTGGATGCAACTTTCAGCAAAGCTGTGGTCATTCATGGAAGCATGGTCTGAAGAGTGCCCTAAAAAGGTGAGAAAGTCTTAGAACACACTTCTAAGTAACATTCTACCACATGACTTTGCCACTACATATTTAACTAATTCCTTCTAATGCATCAGTAAGTAATGTCTGCTTAATGATTCCAGAAGTAAAACTTAACTGCAAGACTGAATAGATCTGTAATAGGCATGTGCTTAGTTAGGAGAGCAGCTGATTACATTATCGTTTTAGGCCAGTGCTCCAGATAAATGGCATAGTTTGAGACCCCATGCATAAGCAATGGAACAGAGCTGCAGTTACATGAATTCCACTGGACTATGACAAAAAAAGTGCTATTTTCTTAAAGTTTTTTTTCAGGAGTATAACAGCAATGAAGAAGCTTGTAAATACAAAGAAAAGTTTTTCTTGATCACACATTTGAAATAATTTGCATGTTCTTAAAAAGTAGTATTTTCTTGAAAAGAAATGTTTGCATTCTGTCACCAGAGGGCAGCCTTACATCCAAAATGAGAAAGCCCTTAGTGTCTTAGTGAAGACCTGAGGACTCTTCTTCCCAGACATTCATTACAGTACTTAAATTGATATGTTTTAAAATCTTCATTATACTTACCACTGGACGGTAAATGTTGCTCTGCTGATGGATTCAAATTATATGCCACAGCTATAGGGTCCACATTAAAGTAAGTACTAAAAAGTAAAAAAGAAAAAAGAAAAGAAAAAAGAAAAAATCCTTCACTGTAAATGAACCATAGATCACTACTGATACAAGTATTCTTAACCCTCATCCTCCACTTGAAAATGCAATAGATAAATTTACCCCTCACTCACTTTTCAAATCCGCTGTGGCTACCCCAACAGGTTTTCAGACTCCCCATGCCTTGGCTAGTGTGAAGAAATCCAGTTTTTAAGGGGACTCTTATTTCTTGTGCAGCAACTCCTGCAGTTGACATTGTGTACTGCTCTATGGTGAGGTCTCCCAACCTTAGAAATTCAGTCTTGACAGGCTTCCTGCAGCTTGCATTCCCTTCAGAAAAGAGAAGGGCATAAATATCAGAAATGCAAATATGCTCTCATCTAAAATTTCAGTACTTCAAGGAAGGAATTAAATAACTGTTATAACAAGGCTTTCTGTCCCAATACTTGCAAATAGGAAAATTAACAAATCTGTTTTGTCTCTGATTATAGAACTGAAATACAAGCTAGATAAGTTCTTTTACAGAATTAAGCTGTATAGAAGTGAGACAAATATGTTCTGTAAAACTAGTGATACATAGGAACTGTGCACTGACAAATTCAGTTCTTGTGCATAAACTGCCAGTTATTCAGGCAAATTCAGTTTGCCACAGCAATTTCTCTTTAATTTTGTGGTAGACAAATCTATCTATAGCTGTTTCTTTTTGCCAGTTAGTTTATAATTTGCAGTGCAGCCAACATAAAATAGCCTAATACATTTTTTTTAAGTGCTAACTTAAATAGGCTAAAAAATGGCCTTTTCTCAAAAGAACAGCTGCAATAAACAAAACTACTGACTGCTTAAATCAGAAGTGCAATCACTCTCCAAACTCCTTTCATACAAAGTGGTCACTATATTAATAAGCTTAAGCATAAAGATACTTAAAATCATCCTCAGGTTTTCATCTAGCTATTTACATCAAGCAAATAAGAAATCTAGCATCTTGAAATACTCCTAAACTGTCTGCTCTATTCAGATTTATTTTGAATGTGCAAACAATGATTTATCTCACCCATTTACGATAGTAAAGTACTGGCAATTCCTTTAAATTCAACAAGTAGTTTAAGGAAAAGGATGACTCACAGGGTTTTGTTGGGCAATTCAGAATACATTATTTCAGAAAAATCAGTGTAAAAGCAATCAACATTCTGCTGAAGGCAGAAGACATTAAGTCCAGGACTAAGCAAGGATGTTCTCTGGGTCTACGCTTCAACTATTTACACAAATACCCTCAATTTAGCAAGTACAATGCAGTGTTATACGGCTGTTTAACCCCCCCCCCCCACACAGTTTAATTAGTATCTTTCTTGAGAATCAAGAATATAACCAGTTTCTAATGTAAAATTTCTTCTTTCTGAAGAAAAATTCCACCTAAAGAAAAGTCAAACAACAACTGGGGGTGAGCTCCATCAACACACTATACACATCAAGAAACCCCCTCGACAGTATGGTACTGCCTGAAAAGAGCCATTATACCCATTTGCAACACAAGAGGGATGGGCAGGCTTCTAAGCAGCACTGGAATCAAGTGTCCCAGAATTGATTTGAAATCTAACACCAACATTTGCCTTTTATAAACAAATGTTTAAGCAAGAACTTCTCTGCTATGCTTTTCCAAATGTTGAATTTGGTCCAGTATTGACCTTCCAAACAAATAACACCTGCAAAACAGCTTCTGACTCTGTGTATGCCTATACTTTACAAGACCTAATCACATTCTCTTAAAGAGTGTGAAGATGTTCTTAACCATGATTAAGAGTGATCATACTTTTGTTAACAGATATGGTTTTTTAGCCAGCCACGCAAGAATTCTAGAGAGGAGGCTATTAGCATTGCTAGAAGTAAACAAGACCCAATCTAGCATTCTTTCTATTGCAGTACAGCATTAGAGTCCTAACCATATTGATTTCAGCTCTCTCATTTTAGTAAAGAGTATTTATTTCCTTTTAAGACAAACATCTTAAAGTAGCCTAACCTAGGTAATTTTTGCATCACACAATCAAAGTCAGACCCTTCCTGGTAATGAGACTTTCAAAATAAAATCAAATATAAATATACCAACTGCAAGAAGCAATAACATAGTTCTGACTAGCAAATGAGTTCAAAATCTCCAGTATTTCAACTGCAGCAGAATTTTCCTTACAGTTCTTTAAGTGCAGGCAGAACCATTTTCTATGTGGAACAAAAGACTGGAGAAATCCATTTGTCAAAAAGCCTTAAGCAGCACAATGAAAGTATGGTACCAATTCTAAAATGGGTTCAGATTGTGTTAAAACAATTTGCAAATAAAATGCCAATCAGCTCACGCTATACAGAGCAGTGATGTTTGTGCCTCACAGATCCCTGAATGTCCCTAGACTATTCTAGCAAAAGAAATGTTGGAGGCTGAATTACTGAACTTGAGCTTAATGACTATGAAGGGGTCTGCACTTCTATTTTGGAATTTTTTTGGAGTCATATGCAAGTCAGAAGTTGAAAAACACTGATACAGAACACTGATTAATCAGCAAATGATAGCGCTCCACCTCACCCACATACAAGATCTAACAAGACCATAAGGGAGACAGACATTGATTATGATATAAGAAGAAATGAGACGGGAAGAGGGGTGGCAGTGCTGTCATTTGAGAGCACGTGTCATGCACTTGCTGTGATAACATACAACCCTTGCAGGGTTTGCTAAGAGGCCCAGCCTCCATCATATCCCATGCCAAAACCACTGCTAGTAATTACTGTGTCAGCCTCCTGAATGCTGTCTAAATCTAGGCTTTCAGAGTGATAGTTGCACAATGGTCTCTCTGAAATCCCTCTGGAATGCTAAACTTGACTTCTGAAATGGACTTAAATATTTACATACTCTAGGAAAAGGTAATTTTAACTTGTTTCAATCAACTCTTTATTTCTAAAATTAAAATAGAGACAAATTTTGCAGTCATAAAACTTGCTTGCTTCTAACAATAATCCTTTTGTGAAGTCACAGAAGGTGACTTGCCTTGATGTTTCAATGGGGAATTGTGAACAGACCGAGTTATGAAACCATCCTCCATGCTGTAAGCTAAAAGTATGAAGAGAGGTAAAGCAGCTATATAACTGCATATTCACCTAGTTACTTTTTCAGTCCTGAGTCCAGAGAGTTAGTGTTTATATTTGAAAATATGCATACTTTGTTGAACAAACATGAAAAATAATAAATGGGAGCCATAAGAATAGGTAACTGAGCAGTATGAACTCTGAATTTCATATAGTGTGGTCTTCCTAAAGCTGAGCATTACTTACATATTTCAAGATGCTGCTATTCTCTACTAATTGGTAAAAATCAATTTATATAAGTCTGTCGTGAGAATATAAACCCAAAAGTTTCCATCTTAACTGTTGGTCCAAACCTGCCTCCTTAAAGATTTAAGAATCTAAACTTATAAATAAAATCAAACTACATCTGCTAAAGAATATGGACACTATGCAATAAGGCAGCATTTTGGATCTCTCGTGTTTTTGCTACTCATTTGCAGAAGTTGTTACTCACAGTGGGTTTCCCAGTTACTCTGCCTGTCTGGCCTAGTTATGCATGGATTATGGCACTTAGAAGCAGTTTCAGCGCTTCCTAAAGATGTTACAGTTTCAGTATTATTCAAAAGAAACTGAGGTAGTAATTACTAGCTATAGTCTTATTTTGTACTACAGTTATTAAGCTTAAAGACACAAGCCAAGGCAATTCAAAGGCTTGAGGGTGCATTAGAAAGCTATCAACACTATCTACTGTAAAGGAAGGTAACTCTGCAAAGGAGAGAATTTTTAAACATTCATGCCTGCCTATATTAACAAATATAAATTACTTTAAATACCTAAGATAATGAGATTGAAGGAAGATTTTTAGATGGCCAAATATACATTCAGACCTGAATATATCAGAAAAATCTTGCAAGTGAGAAGAACATTCTGAAATTGAGTTATATGAAACATCCCAAACACAGTTTTCATGCTGACAGTTATCATTAAATACATGTGTTACAGCAACAGTAATCCTCTATTTAGAAACTAAGAAGCATCTGCATCTCTTTTAGCTCACTCATCACACAGAATCTGGTTAGTCTGCTTTACTCCTTCTTTTTCCTGGATGTTACAAAATAATTGAGGCAAATCAGTTCCATAATATAGGAAACCTCTCTGGTATGTACAACAGACCAAAGCATGTCCTAGAATGTTTCACTTAATAGATACATATGCAGTTTGCCATAAAGATTTTTGAATGCCTGCTCAAATTTTGGACATGTTTTATAAAGGCAACACTCTCGACAAGGCAGATTATACACTGCTTGTAAGAAATTAAAGAAAAAAATTAAGAAAATTAAAAACAAGACCTACCTACCACTTTTGTGAGAAACTGTGGCTACCTTAAATCCACAACCTATTTTTGCTCACCTTGCGAGCATGTATCTTTAACAAATCTCAGAAGCAATTCATAGGAGGAGGGGCACATTTTTGCACTACAAGTCATCCATCCCAGCTAGCTGTTCCTTATTTGACAATGTGATGTAATTTCCTCTTTTTTTAAATGATGATTTTATGTTTAATATAAGTACCAGGGAGAGAGCCACCCTGTTTCAAATTTAAGCATTTTGGACTTCCAACTGAACTTTAAAAAGCCTAAATGATCTTAGTATACTTTCTGGAACTCAAGATACTCCCTTTCCCCCTCTCCCCCCAAACCTTGGTTCTCTAATGGTCATTACATCCCTTAAGTGCTTTGGCTTTGCAACTAGATAAATGCTGAATAACTGTCATCTAGCAAAAACAATCTCAAGGGAGGAAGGTTAATTTAAATCTATTAGTTTTATAAGGAATCGGACCTTATTTACTAAGCACCAAAGTTCCACAGTGCAATACGCTATTCCTCAGAGTCACAAGCTAAAGCATGCTCAGATATAGGCCCCAGAAGATTTTTTTTTTTTCCATTATAGGAATCATTCTTTAGGGTACCAGGCATGCTCTTACAGCTTTGAGATCTGTTTCTACACATACTGTCAACCAGAAATGGACTACTCTGTTGCAGAAAATTTAAGATAATCACTTAGTGCAGACAGAAAAAAAGGTGCTCAAATTATAAGAGGTTGCACATAAGGTGAATTCTGTAGATGCACCCCAAAGATGATTGGCAGGACTTAAATTTAAAGAGCCAAATCAACTGAACAGCAAGCAAACAATGTATCAAGATTATAGGAGAGAGGTATTTTGGAATATAATGAAAGAGCTGCAGTTCACTAAAGAGTTAAAGCTCAGTTAAAATCTAGGCTACCATTTTCATGGCCCTTCGACAGCACCTGGGAGGAACCTGTAAATCACCAGTAGAAAACTAATAATTAAATAGTAAGACAATTGCCTTGCCTCTGCTTGTCAAATTTCAGATGCATGTTTAAGGCATGGTACTTCACCCTCCTGAAAATTTTAACATGAATATAGCCAGCTTACATTCAGGAAACATAAATTCCTTTACAGCTGACTCAGGTCTAACGCTGTGGTTATGACTATCACAGTAAGTTTTAATTCTGTTTTCCACTACAGAGAAGTGCAACTCTTTTCTCCTCTAAAATAATTTCTGAACATATGCCCCCAGAAAGGTAGTAACCAGTTCTTCAAAAGTTATACCAGAAATCCATCCAGTGAGCGAGCCCTTTTTTTTTTTTAAATATTTGTCAGATAAATACAGCTAAATTGCTAAGGAAAGAAAATTAGGCTTGTGCACAAAGTAGTAAGGATGAATAGAGCAGTTTGATTTCCTCTTTTAAATTTTTACTAGCTTATAAATGCAGATTTCTGTCTGGGAATATTCCAGTGGCACAGGAGTTAAAGTGTATGATACTTCTTGAGCATTACCAACAATGTTTTGATCCATTTGGGGGGGGGGGAACCCAAACCTCCAACTCTCAGGCTTTAAACTTTAGTACATGAAGGTTGGGAACTGGCAGAGAGGTGCTTTTTAGCATTAAGATGCATTGTTCACTTGTCATTCCAGTATGACAAAGATTCCAGTATGACAAAGATTCAGGTATCTCCAAGCTGATCAGAGAGACCTTGCCCCCCAGAGCCTTTAGCATCCTCTGTGTGTGTGTGTGTGTGTGTACATATATCTCTATATATAAATTAGTAGTTATCTGCAGATCAAATGTAACAAATGATAGTTTATCAGTTAAACGACAGTGCAAAGGGTCCTTAGTCTGTACACTGGGGACACCAAGACCATTCACGTTTCAGAGTTGCTATGCCTGGCTTGCATTGCATAATCAGCATAGAGCACGTTCACAGAAAGCATAAATGCTTAAGAGCTGTGCTGTAAATATTTTAAGGGTACAGTGATGTCTCCAGATTTAAATAGGACAGACTGGTTATTTTAGAAAATCAAAGACGAGCCCATACGGGGGGTTAGGTCGTGAAGAAATGCTTATTCTAAATTAAGACATCCTAAATTAGAGTGCACAGCACAGAGTCTGAATGCACAATGCAGTCTGTTTACTCAAAGGCTGGCAAAGAGCTGCTCGAAGTAGAGCGAAGGAAACGCTGATCCTGTTTCAGTTCAGGAAAAAAAACGCAAGGCAGCACTAACCGTCGGGGAGAGGAGGCTGCAGAACAGCGGCTCCCTACACGAGCCCCACCGGGAGGCGGCCCCTCGGCAGGGGAGACGCAGTCGCGGCGTGCAGGTGGCCGGTCCCCGCGAAAGAGCACTGCTGGCACTGCCGCCAGCCCGCAGGTAGGGGCCGTGCTGCGGGCCGGGCACCTGCGGCTTTCGCAGCCTCCGACGGAAAAGGCAGAAAACGCGCTCCCCGCTCGTCCCGTCCCGCTCCCGTCCCAGGCCGCGGCCCGCTCTCGTCCCGGCGCCTCCCCCCGCGCCGCTGGCGTGGGCCGCGCCGGCTCCGCGGCAGCG